>NW_024412447.1:10935310-10945003 GCF_014898765.1 Herpailurus yagouaroundi | reverse complement strand
CGCGTCGGGCTCTGTGCTGACAGCTCAGAGCCTGGAGCCTGCTTCCGATTCTGTGTCTCCCTCTCTCTGACCCTCCCCTGTTCATGCTCTGTCTCTCTCTGTCTCAAATAAATAAAAACATTTTTTAAATGTTTTTAATAATAAATAAACAAACAAATAATTTTTTAAAACGGTTAGGATGGCAAATCGTATGTTGTGTGTATTTTACCACAATTTTTTTAATTGGGAAAAGCTTATTGGGAATTTTTATATCTGTGTTCATGAGAGACATTGGTCTTATTAGTGCTTTTCTTGTGATGTCTTTGGTTTTGGTATCATGGCAATGCTGGCTTCCTAGAATGAGTTAGAAAGTATTTCCTCCTCTTTGGCCTTTGAGAAGAGTTTGTGTTGATTTTTTTTAATGTTTATTTCTTTTTTATAGAACACAGCGGGGAGAAGAGAGAGAGGGAGACACAGAATCGGAAGCAGGCTCCAGGCTCTGAGCTGTCAGCACAAAGCCCGACACGGGGCTTGAACCCACAGACCATGAGATCACAACCTGAGTTGAAGGTGGTTGCCCAACGGACTGAGCCACCCAGGTGCTCCTGTGTAGATTGCTTTTTACCTTAAAGTTTTGGTAGATACCATCAGTGAAATCATCTGGGCCTGGGATTTTTCTTCATGGGAAGGTTTTTAATTTAACTTTCAATTTTTTAAATAGATACAGAGTTATTCAAGTCACCTCGTTTTCTTTTTTTTTTTTTAATTTTTTTAAGTTTATTATTTTGAGGCAGGGGGAGGGGCAGAGAGAGGGAGACACAGAATCCGGAGCAGGCTCCAGGCTCTGAACTGTCAGCACAGAGCCAGATGCGGGGCTCGAACTCCCGGACCACAAGATCATGACCTGAGCTGAAGTTGGATGCTCAACTGATTGAAGCACCCAGGCGCCCCAAATCACCTAGTTTTCTTGAATGAGCTTTGGTAACTTGTGTCTTTTAAGGAATTTGTCCATTGCACTCAAATTGGCAAATTTAGTGCCCAGACTTGGTCGTAATTTTCCCTTAGTATTGCATTTTTTAAGGTTTTATTTATTTATTTTCAGAGAGAGAGAGAGAGGGAGCTCAAGTGGAGGAGGGGTAGAGAAAGAGGGAGAGAGCGGGGAAGGGAGAGAGAGGATCCCAACCAGGTTCTGTGCTGCCAGCGCAGAGCCCAATATGGGACTAGAACTCACAACCAGCGAGATCACGACCAGAGCCGAAATCGAGTAGGTTGCTTAACTGACTGAGCCACCCAGGCGCCCCTATTATTGCATTTTTTTATTCTCGTGTTTGTCTTTTAGTTGTTTCAGGCGAGAAGGTGAATCCAATCCTGGTGACCTCACCTTGGCCGGAAGCATAACTTAGGACCTTTTACTTTTGTTCTGAGATGGAAAAGTTACAGGACAATTGTGAGCAGAGGAGTGAAACGAGTTACGGGTTCCAGAATTTTTCCAGTTGCTGTGTTAAGAAGCGTCTAAAGAGAGTTGAGGGCAGGACCAGGGAGACAAATTAGGAGTCTGTTGCAGGAGACGATGGCGGCTTGGACCAGTGTGGTGGTAGTCGTGGTCAGAGGGTACTCCGATTAGGAAATCGGAGCTGACTGGCTTGTCTGAAGGATGAGCAGCGGGAATGGGAGAAGCGAAGTAACTGGAAGAATGGCGCTCCAGTAACTGAGATGGGAAAGAACTACATGAGAATCCCCAGAGAGGGTGGGACGCGTCTGGCTTGAGCTGCCTCTTCCTCCTCCACGCGAAGTGTCAAAGTAGCCAGTCGGTTGTACAAACCAAGCCGGAGGTGAGCGGGCGGGGCTGAAGATACGTACTTGAGAGGCATCACCATATGGAAGGTTTGTAAAGACAGGAGATTGGACACAGTCACCTAAGGAGTGAGAGCAGGCAGCGAAGAGATCCAGGACAGCCCCGGGGGAATGGTCATGTCAAGTGCTGACAGATCAAGCGATTCACAAACTGAAAAATGGCGAGCGATGCAGGGGTCACTCGTGACCTTGGAGTGAACAGTTTTAGTGGAGGGGGGGGCTAACTGGAGTGGGCTCAAGGGAGAACAAGAGGAGAGAAATCAGACTCTTGTTGATGTCAGCTGCTCTTTCAAACCACTGGCGTGTTTTGACATTTTAAACAAATGGTTCGAAACATTGAAACTCTTCGTGTGGAAGATTTAAAAATTTTTTTTTCAACGTTTATTTATTTTTGGGACAGAGAGAGACAGAGCATGAACGGGGGAGGGGCAGAGAGAGAGGGAGACACAGAATCGGAAACAGGCTCCAGGCTCCAAGCCATCAGCCCAGAGCCTGACGCGGGGCTCGAACTCACAGACCGCGAGATCGTGACCTGGCTGAAGTCAGACGCTTAACCGACTGCGCCACCCAGGCGCCCCTCGTGTGGAAGATTTTAAAAAGCGAATTAGAAAACTGTTTCCAGGTTCAGTTGTCAAGTAGGAGTTTTAGGCCGCTCCTTGTTTTTGGCAACAAAACAGAACCAATCCTCCTTACTCATCAATTTCATGTTTGTGAATTCACCTACCCACTCATGCTTTCTTGGTCATCCTCAGACACGCGCCCAGTGGCAAGAAAACAACTGGGCATTGCCTGATGCACACTTTCCAGCCGAGGTGGGCACGCTTGTGTAAGCTCTCGTGCTGTAAACAAGTGTCCTTTCCCTGGTCTTTTTTTTTTTTTTTTTAATGTTTATTTTTGAGACAGAGCATGAGTGAGAGGGGCAGAGAAAGCGGTAGACACAGAATCTGACACAGGCTCCAGACTCTGAGCTGTCAGCACAGAGCCTGATGCGGGGCTCGAACTCCCCAATTGCGATAGCGTGACCTGAGCCGAAGTCAGACACTTAACCGACTGAGCCACCCAGGCACCCTTCCCTGGTCTTTTTAATGCTAGGTTTTCCACATTTTGTGCTTCTTGTTGGTGATTTTGCTGCTTAAAGTGGCTCTCAGACATAGTGCTCAACTGTTGTCTGGTGCCCCTAAGCACAAGAAGGCTGTGACGTGCCTTAAGTAGAAAATACCCGTGTTAGGTAAGGTTCCCTCAGGCATGAGCTGTAGATAGTGCTGTTGGCCATCAGTTCAACTAATGAATTGACAATGCATGTTACATAAGGTGTCTTTGAACAGACACACATAAAACAGGGTTACGTATTGACAGGTTCGCAAAAATGTCATGACCAGAGGCTGGCAGAAACCTAACCTTGTATTACCCCGCGGAGTAGCGGTTCAGTCTTGCTCACTGTTTGCCTAACTTCATAGAACACAACTCTTTGGAATGAGGAGAATCAACTGTAACATAGTGGGAATATTTTCCAACATCTCTTTTAAAAATAACATCAAGGGGCACCTGGGTGGCTCAGTCGGTTGAGCATCCGACTGCGGTTCAGGTCATGATCTCATGGTTGGCGAGTTCAAGGCCCACATCAGGCTTTGTGCTGACAGCTCAGAGCCTGCTGCGGATTCTCTGCCTCTTCTCTCTCTCTCTTTCAAAAATAAACAAACGTTAAAAAATTTAAAAATTTTAAAAATTAAAATATCAAAAAAGCAGGCACTTTGAAAAAAAAATTTTAATGCTTATTTTTGAGAGGGAGAGACAGGGACACAGAATCTGAAGCAGGCTGCAGGCTCCCAGCTGTCAGCACAGAGCCCAACACAGGGCTTGAACCCATGAACTGCGAGATCATGACGCAAGCCGAAGTTGGATGCTCAACAGTCTGAGCCACCCAGGCGCCCCTGAAGCAGGGACTTTTCTAATTAAGTTTTTTTTTTTTTTTAATCCCAGTATTGTCAATATACACTGTTATATTAGTTTCAGGTTAATAATACAGTGATTCAACACTGCTATACATCACTGAGCGCTCGTCATGGTAAGTGTATTCTCTTTAATCCCCATCCCCCTACCTTCTAAGTAACCAGCTTGTCATCTATAGTCAAAAATCTGTTTCTTGGTTTGTGATACTTTCAAAATTACTTGTTGAATTGTTAGCTTTACTTTGAAAGGATACAGTTTTTTTAATGTTTATTTATTTATTTAGAGAGAGAAAGCAAGCGTGGGCAGGTGAGGGACAGAGAGAGAGAGAGAGAGAGAGAGAGAGAGAGAGAGAATCCCAAGCAGGCTTCACGCTGACAGTGCAGAGCCCGACTAGGGACTGGATCTCATGGAGTGTGAGATCTTGATCTGAGGTGAGATCAAGAGTCAGATGTTAAACCACTGAGCCACCCAGGTGCCCTGAAAGGACAGGTTTTTTTGTTTTTTTTTTTTAACAGCATCTGCTAGGAAGCATATCTTTGATAGACACAGAAAGAAAGTCTCAGCAAATTTGAGACACTTGTCTTTTTGCAAAATAAATGTATATTAGTGGGGCACCTGGGTGACTGCTGGTTCCCGGACTCTGATCACAGCTCAGGTCTTGATCTCAGGGTTGAGTTATGCCCCATGCTGAGCTCTGTGCTGGGAGTGGAGCCTACTTAGAAGGACAGACAGACAGAAAGAAAACGTGTACTAGAACATATAAACTGCGAGACAGTAATTACCTGTGGGGAAGAGAAGGGAACAAGAACAGTGCCTTCGGTTGTGTCTCTGTAATATTTCTTAAAACTATGAAATAAATATGGCACACTAGGTTACATCTGAGCGATGGGTAGGTAAATGGTTTCTGTTCTTTTCTCCTTTTGGCACAATAATACACGTAAAGCGTAACTAAGAAGAAATAACACTACTGTAATACTGGGCTGTTTGCTGGAGCGCCACCACCAACGGATGAAAGGCTCAAGATTGGTTGGCGATGGCACTGACCCTACCAAAAGGTCAGGACACGCCGTTACAGTTCCTGACAAATAACTCGACGGCTTCAAGACAGAGTCTCGGGTCCGTCGAGTTGCAACCTCACCGCTTTAAAGCCACAAGCTACAGGCGTGCAAAATACCATATTAAACAACTGCATGAAAGGAGGCCCACGTCTGGGGGCGGTGTGCAGGGGTGAGGCGGGACACGTGCCAGCCACTCATCAAAGGCTGGGGACCGAGGCGCACGCCTGGCCTTCTGCGGACCGCGGCTGAGCCTGCAAACAAATCCGGCGTGCAGCTCCCCTGGATTCCACAGCACCGGAAACGGCAACGCCCACTGGGGGCGCTGCGGCCACACGAGTGGAGGCTGCCTTCCAGGAAGCCAAAAAAAAAAAAAAAAAAAAAAAAACCCCCCCCGGGGGGGGGGGGGTGAAGAAAGAAAGAGAAAAAGGAGGGATAGTGGAGAGCCGGGCCCCGGCCGCCGCCCCCACGCCGCGCCCCGCGTCTTCGCCGCCAGGGCCGCCGCCGCTCCCCACGGCCGCTCCCCGGCGGTCCAGCCCTCAGACCCCTCTGCCGACCCGGCGCTGCCCGCCGCCGGGGACCTCAGGTGCGTACCCGGCCCCCGCTGCGGCCGCCATTAAGAGCGGGTGCTTCTCCTGGAACTTTCTACGCTCGCGGGGTGGCCAGTGGGAAGACTGGGGCGGGGGAGGCAGGCCGGCCGTCCAGGCGCACGGCGGGAGGCGCCCCTGTCGCCGTCCCGGCGGCCCCAGAACCCCGTTCCCCGCGGGCCGGGCTCAGGAGTGGGGGTGGGGCAGGGAAACCCCGCCGCGGGGACAACGGTCGCGCGCACGGACGCGCAGCCCTGTCCTCTCCGATTGGCTGGGCGGGGGCGGCGGGGGCGGGCGTCTGCAGGCTCTGGGCTCTCTGGGCCCAGTGGCGCGTGAGGTCACGCTCGGCCTGGCGTACGTGGGGCTCTCCCGCTGCGTGCGGACGTGCTTGATTGGGTAGGTGAGGGGCGGGGCCGCGGCTGTTGCCTGGTAACTGCCGGGGCGACACGGCGAAGGCGTAGGACTCCGCCCCCCGCGTCGCGCGTGGCGAAGGGTCCCCCGCGTGGGTTCTCGCGTGGATTGTGGCAGCGAGCGGACTGGGGCGCCCTGTCTGTTAGAAGAGGAGCCATCGACCCCGTGTTGCGGTCCGTCACGGTGATGGCTTAGAGTTCAAGGGCGGAAGGGCATTCTCCGCCGGTCAGACCCAAGCTTAGCTGTTTTAGTAACGGCTTTATTGAGATTGGTCGTCAAGTGCGCCTTTTATAGTGTATGATCCATGGTTTGGGGTCCACTCAGAGAGCCGTGCAGTCACCACCGTCGTATCTCAGCACTTTTCCATCTCCCAAAAAGAAGCCCCCTTCCCCTTCCCAGCCCCCTGCAACCGCCAGTGTCCTGTCTACCTAGGCGGTTCTGCCTGTTCTGGACGTTTCCCGGTAGATGGGATCATCATTAGGAGTCTGTGTCTTTAACTTCTTTTTTATGGCTGAGTAGTGATCCATTGTATAGTATAGATATGCCATGTTTCCCCCTCCCCGCCAATGGATATTTGGGTTGTTTCTACTTCTTGGCTGTAATGAGTAATGCTGTACGATGGACATTTGTGCACATGTTTTTGTGAGGACCTGTTTTTTACTCTTCGGTATACACCAAGGAGTGGAATTGCTGAGCCTAAATTTGCCTTTCGAGGGGAAAAGTTTGCATGTTTTGGTAGCCTGCTGGTAATGATTTGTGTGACCGGCACAGGGGGCCTTCAGTACCCACAGGACTCGGTGTCAGGCTGCAACAGGTGTTAACCTGCAGTGCTGATGTGGACTGGTTCTCAGTTCTACCTGCCTGCCTGCCTGCCGGTGACTTCCTCAAGTGGGCTGCCTGAGCTCTGGGTCTTTACCAGGACCTTTACCCGGAATGCCTGGACATTCTCTTCCTCACTCTCAAGCTGCCCAACTTGGAAATCATGCTGGCGTGCCTTCATCATCTTATCCCTTTTGGTTACTCTGTTTCCACATGCCCTGGACCATTTCAGGGGTGGTCTGGCTTTCATTTAGCCTTTATTACCTGTTATTCCGCCCGGTCTATGGAGGTCTGTCTCACTTGAGAGCAGTGGAGGTGGAATTTATTCACCTTTCTTTCTTGGTGCCCTTCCTGTGAGCAGAGTATGCCGGGTGCTCAAAATGTGTTTTTAAGTTTTTATTAGTTAATTTTGGCTAAGCTAAAGTTCTTGACTAGTTGTTAATATTTAAACTTGACTAATCTTATTCTGTGACCTTGAAAATACGTATTATTTCTTGTTCTCTTCCATATTCCTTGCTAATTGCAGAATAGAATACCTTGTTGTCTTGAAATTTATTGATATTTATTTATTTTAATTTTTTTTAATCTTTATTTTTGAGAGAGACTGCCCAAGCGGGGGAGGGGCAAAGAGGGAGGGAGACACAGAATCCAAAGCAGGCTCCAGGCTCCCAGCTGTCAGCACAGAGCCTGACGCGGGCTCAAACTCATGAACTGCGAGTTCATGACATGAGCCAAAGTCGGAAGCTCGACCAACTGAGCCACCCAGGCGCCGCCCCTATTTATATATTTTTTAATTTAATGTTTCTTTCATTTTTGAAAGGAAGAGAGTGCACCAGTGGGGAGCGCAGAGAGAGGGGGGGACAGAGGATCCAGGGCAGGCCCTGCACTGACAGTAGAGAGCCTGATGTGGGGCTCAAACTCACAAACTCCATGCGGGGCTCCAGTCCATGAACCGTGAGATCATGACCTGAGCTGATGTCAGAAATGTAATGGACTGAGCCACCCAGGTGCCCCTGTTGTTATTTTTTTTAATGTTTATTTATTTGTTTTGAGAGAGAGAGAGAGAAATCATGCGCATGAGCCAGGGAGGGGCAGAGAAAGAGGGAGAGAGAGAATCACAAGCAGGCTCCATGCTGCCAGCACAAAGCCTGATACGGGGCTCAGTCTCACGAATTCTGAGATAATGGCCTGAGCCAAAATCAAGAGTCGGACATTCAACTGACCCAGCCACTCCGGCACCCCTGTTGTTACTTTCTTTTGAGTTTTTATCTGGCTTTATTGAGATATTATCGGCATGTAACGTTGTGTTAGTTTTAGATGTACAGTGTAGTGATTTACTATATGTATTTATTGCAATATGATCACAACTAGTTTAAGCAACATCACCTCATGTAAGTTACAAATTTTGTTTTTCAATGTTTATTTGTTTTGAGAGAGAGAGAGCAAGGGGCAGAGAGGGGCAGAGAGAGAATCCCAAGCAGGCTCCGCACCATCAGCACAGAGCCGGACAAGGGGCTCAATCTCATGAACCATGAGATCATGACCTGAGGTGAGGTCAAGAATTGGATGCTTTACCGACTGAACCACCAGGCGCTCCACGCATGGTTGTTTTCTTGTAATGAGAACTTCTAACATTCATCCTCTTAGCAACTTTCAAACATACAATACAGTGTTGTTAACTCTAGTTGCCATCCTGGGCGTTATAGCCCTAGGACTTCCTATTTTGTGACTGGAAGTCGGTACCTTTAACCCCCTCCATACATTTGTGTTGAATGTTGAATAGGTCCACTTGAGTTTATAGTTCCCATTTACTGTGGCCCCAACTTTGGAGAAGGTGACAACTCAGGAACTTAATTAAAATCAAGGTCTCCGAGGGGCGCCCAGATGGCTTGGTGGGTTGAGTGTCCCGACTTCGGCTCAGGTCACGATCTCACAGTTCGTGCATTCGAGTCCCGCATTGGGCTCTGTGCTGACAGCTCTGAGCCTGGAGCCCGCTTTGGATTCTGTGTCTCCCTCTCTGCCCCTCCCCTGCTCATGCTCTCTCTCGCTCTCAAAAATAAATAAACAACAAAAAAAAGGTTTTTTAATAATAAAAGAAAGGCCTCAGAGACCTGAAAAATTCACCTTGGGAAAGGAAAACCCAGAAACAGTCTGAAAAATAAACTGGGCCACTATTTCAAGATGTGAGGGGTTTGCCAAATGCAGCAGATGACATTCTAAATGATGAACAGTATAGGTGATAGAAGTGAATGCTAGATCAGGGATGGGCAAACTTCTTCTGTGAAAGGCCAGATAATAAGTATTTTCCGTCTCTGCCACATGCATGCAACCCTGTCTTTGCAGGAAAGCAGCTGCAGCTAAGATGGAAACATCTGTGTTTCAGTAAAACTTTATTTACAAAAAGACGTGGCAGTCTGTATTTGACCCACAGGCTGCAGATTGGTGACTCCTGTTCTAGATGTTTGCTTTTCATTAGCAAAATATTGCATTGAACAGGAGAGACCCACAGCCCTCAAGGATTGCTGGGAAAATATGTGATATTTAAGAGGGTTTTTGTTTTGTTTACATCTCCCATCTTACAAAAAAATTGGGGCCCCTGGCTGGCTCAGTCAGAAGAGCCTGTGACTCACTCGATCTCGAGGTCAGGAGTTCGAGCCCCACATTGGGTATAGATTGCTCAAATAAATATACTTTTTAAAACCCAATAAATACAAGAGCAAAAGGTTAAGCACTGTGTAAAATCTCTGATCTAAAGGAACATTGCTTATTCTTTAGATTTGAATAGAAAAGAATTAATCACCAGGTAAGCTTTGGGAGATTTTACTCTGTGGTACAAGCTCTCACCGTTAAGGAATTTTAGCTTTGTTAGAATGAAACATGGGGACCCCTGGGTGGCTCAGTCAGTTGAGCGTCCAGCTCTGGATTTCGGCTCAGGTCATGGTCTCATGGTTCGTGAATTCAAGCCCTGCATCGGGCTCTGTACTGACAGCCTGGAGCCTGCGTGGTATTCTCTCTCTCTCTCTCTCTCTCTCTCTCTC
>NW_024412447.1:10903952-10935210 GCF_014898765.1 Herpailurus yagouaroundi | reverse complement strand
CTCTCTCTCTCTCTCTCTCTCTCTCTCTCTCTCAAAAAAAAAAACTTTTTAAAAAGGGGGGGGGAGAATGCAGTGTTTTTTTTCCTGGAAAATGTTCTCAGGGTGGGAGACCCCAGATCAGCTCCTAATCATGTTTCATTACATTGTTTTAAGTCATCGCTACACCCAGCACAGGGCTTAAACTCACGATCCCAGGATCAAGAGTCACATGCTCCAGTGACTCAGCCAGGCAGGCACCCCCGGCTTTCATGATTTCTGATGCTCCATTACTGGATGGGGGGTTCTAAGTCACAAAATTGAAAAGACAAGGTTCCTGCCTGCATTCGTTGCTAGGTGAGGGATGCAACAAAACGATAATTATGCAACACTCGCTTTTTTGTCATTGCGGGTAGCGCAGTCGATACCAAGTGATCATATCCTTTTCAGTTCCACCTCGCTTGATTTTGCCTATCATTTATTCTCTTGTAAAAACCAGAGTTTTGACATCACAGTGCTCTTAGGGATTACTGTGGTGTAATTAGCAGAAATGATACCTGTACCACGGGCACTAACAGATGTCAATCAAGCAACTCACTCTTGGGTTTTGCAGGAAGGCTTTGCTAGAACCGTCTCCATGCAAAACATCGTGCAAGAGAATAGATAACCACAGTGCTTGCTTCAGCAGCGCGTAGGCTAAAGTTGGAACAACACGGAGAATAGTAGCACGGCCCCTGCACGTGGATGGCACACAAAATTAAATAGATACAGTGGTGTCCATACCTGCACTTAACTTAGGAGAGTTCAGCCATGGTCGAACTGCAACAGTGAAAAGAGGAAAATCACTATTTAAATATTTTAGGCACCTTCTGTCGTTCCAGTGGAGGAACATCCGACTTAGGAGCACGCAGGACACAGGAGCCTGGAATATTCCAGTCCCTTAAAGGGTCTCAGTTCTCAGGGGCCTCTCAACAGGAGCATCTCAAAGCACCATATGGGATTCCAGTGTTTTAAAATGTGTTTTTTGGGGCACCTGGGGTGGCTCTGTCGGTTAAGCGTCCGGCTCTTGGTTTCGGCTCAGGTCATGATCTCGTGGTTCGTGGGTTTGAGCCCCGCATCGGGGCCTGTGCTGACAGTGTGGAGCCTGTTGGGCTCTCGTTCTGTCTCTCTCTCTCTCTCTCTCTCTCTCAAAAATAAGTAAATATATTTTTTAATGTGTTTTTTTCGGGTCACCTGGCTGGCTTGGTCGGTGGGACGTGTGTGACTCTTGATCTCAGGGTTGTGAGTTCAAGCCCCAAGTTTGGTGTGGAGATTGATTAAAAATAAAATCTCTAAAAAAATGTGTGTTTTTCATACATCGTGGCCCCTAAACTAGTTCACTGGATGATTAATGGAAGAAACCATGTCAACACTGCAGGGAAAACTGGCTGGTGGGACTCCATGAAGGGTTACGATCAGAGACATGGTCACAGTGAATGTAGTATTCCTGCCATCAACATATGAGTCATCAAACAGTGGCATTTCGTGTTCCAGTAGCTGCTTGGTGACCAGCCAAATAGGTGATAAGATTTTAGAGAGATGGAAAATATTAAAATTACGGCTGAAAGACATGAACTCTGAAGACACAGCCATTGATGGCAAAATTCGGAAAGAAAAGGGAACCCTCCCCCGACCCAAGAAGAATGGCCTTCTGATACGCAGCTCAAAGTCACTCTGAGTGGTTGACATGTTTCAGGACCACTGACTTGAAAAAATGTGCGTCGTGTTGGCAAAGTTGCATCGGGTGATAAAGAGCTAGAAGTCAGCTCCCCAAACAATTAACTCGTAGAAAGGAAATGTTCCCTCTGGGACAGATAATTTATTGCTTCCTAAGATAATTTTGACCATGGGTGAATTTGCCTTTAGACATACCTACTTCCATTATAAGATGGGACTCTGTTGTAGGAAAAGTTTTTTTTTTTTAATGTTTATTTATTTATTTATTTATTTTGAGAGAGAGAGAGAGAGCACATTTGGGAGCAGGAGAGGGGCAGAGAGAGGGAGAGAGAATCCCAAGCAGGCTCCTTGCCATCAGTGCAGAGCCCAATGTGAGGCTCTACCTCATGAACCATGAGACCATGACCTGAGTTGAAATCAAGAGTCAGGTGCTTAACTGCCTGACCGCTGCCCCCACCCCCCTACAGCTTTTTGTTTTGTTTTGTTTTGTTTTTTTAGCTGACAACACTCTGTCAGATGGGATACAGAGCACTTGGAATTCTCACGTATTAGCAATAGGAACACAAAATAGTACAGCCACTTTGGAAAACAGTTTAGTCCTTTCCTATGAAGCTTAAAAAGCCTACTTCTCTTGGGGCGCCTGGGTGGCTCAGCCAGTTAAGCATTTGACTTCAGCTCAGGTCGTGATCTCACAGTTCATGAGCTTGAACCCCGCATCCAGCTCTCTGCTGACAGCATGGAACCTGCCTTGGATCCTCTCTCTCCCTCTCTCTCTGCCTCTCCCCTGCATGTGTGTACATGCTCACTCTCTCTCTCAAAAAAAAAATTACAGATCTTACACTAAAAAGAATGAACTTTACATAAATTATACCTTAATTAAAAAATTTTTTAAATGACACGAACAGGTCTTTCTTCTTTAATAACTAAAGATGTGAAATGTAATCCTACTAAGGATCTAGTATACAGCAATTATAAATAATTTGAAAATAAAAACTTTCCTTTATTTAAAAGGAAACTGCGAGTGATCATTTTGACCTTTTTTTTCCTTGCTAAATAAAATCTGCAGACATAAACAATGTTTGAGTTCAGAGATGAGTGCCCCACTTTGATTGCTTTATGCTCTGCTTCATTGAGAGACCTCTGTGCTTGGAGGTTATTTTAAGCACATGGAACACCATGTCCTTTTTCATTTTACAAACCACCCACACATAAACAGTTTATAATTACAGACTTCTACTTGTTCTCAAAAATGGGTGTGATAACAAGAAGACAGTCAAAGGTTTTAGGATCATTATTTAAAAGCTTCAAATTGGGGGTGCCTGGGTGGCGCAGTCGGTTGAGCCTCCAACTTGGGCTCAGGTCATGATCTCATGGTTCGTGAGTTCAAGCCCTGTGTCAGGCACTGTGCTGACAACTCAGAGCCTGGAGCCTCCTTCAGATTCTGTGTCTCATTCTCTCTCTCTGCCCCTCCCCTGCTGTGCTCTCTCTCTCTTTCTCAAAAATAAATAAAAACATTAAAAAAAAATACAAAAAAAAATACAAGCCTCAAGTTGAAGTGTGTATATTTCCTCAGTCGCTCGTGGCCAGGTCATGCCTGGTATGAAGTCACATTCTATTTCATAATAGGGAGACTGATTTATAAAAAGTTTTAACCAAAAACATTTGCATCCTAATGGTTCTGCTAGCCTATGGTCTGTCTCAGGAAGAACATAAATCTAATTAAGGCATCCTCAAGTGTCTTCAGAGAATTTATTTATTATTATTTTCTTAATGTTTATTTTTGAGAGAGAGAGACAGAGCGTGAGCAGGGGAGGGGCAGAGAGAGAGAGGGAAACACAGAATCTGAAGCAGGCTCCAGGCTCCGAGCTGTCAGCACAGAACTCGACGCGGGGCTCGAACTCACAAACTGCGAGATCGTGACCTGAACCAGTTAGACGCTTAACCGACTGAGCCACACAGGCACCCCTATTTTATTTTATTTTATTTTATTTTATTTTATTTTATTTTATTTTATTTTTAGTATGTATTTATTTAGTTTGAGATAGAGAGCACAGGTGGGAAGAGGGGCAGAGAGCGAGAAGAGAGAGAATCCCAAGCAGGCTCCATGCTGTCAGCATGGAGCCTGAAGCAGGGCTCGATCTTACGAACCATGAGGGCATGACCAGAGCCAAAATCAAGAGTTGGACTCTTCACCGACTCAGCCCCCCAGGCGCCCCGGTTTCTTCACCCATAAAGGGAGGTTGGAGCTAGGTCATCTGTGAGAACCGTCCCAGCTCTAGATGCGTACTTAGAGGTCACTGTGGATTTCTACCACTCACTGTCTTGTTACTTCTCTTGGACAGGGATCATGGCCCAGGTGGCGGTGTCTGCCCTGCCCATGGAGAACGAGGAGGCCTCAGAGAGCAGGATGGTGGTGACGTTCCTCGTGTCCGCTCTGGAGTCCATGGTGAGGTGGTCTGCGGTTCTGTACAATGTCCCCTAGTTGGACCACTGTCGAAATCCTAGAGCTGGGCCACACTCTGACGCTCGGCCGCAGTTCTATACCCTGTCTGTGTAGAGGTCACGGGCTTGGCAGGTGATTTTAAAGCCGCTTCTTACATGGTGCAAGTAATTCTGTCAATGTGAACTTTCCAGATCTGAAAATTTAATGAAGGCACCTCTCTTCCCTTGTTTGAGAACGTTTCTGCTCTAAATTCAAAAGCGAACCAATAGGCTATTTCTGCACGTCTATTTAGGTCTGATGTGCAAAATGTACCTCGTGGGTAAAAACATGGTGAGAAACGTGTATAACCTCAAAGTGTCTGATTGCAAGATACTTACCGATTAGAAAGGGAAAATCAGCACCTTAATAAAAGTGGAGAAACCTGAGAAACACCCCCTTTAATCAAGCGATCAGAGTGGACATCAGCAGTAATGGGACAGACTGACATCCCATGCCTCCCGACGTGACGCTCCAGGCGGGGGCTTCACCATTTCTGTGCCATTCCTGCCCAAAACGCATGCCGAATCTAATGGGGAAACACCAGGCAAGCCAAATTGAGGGACATTCTACAAAATGACTGGGCTGGACTTTTAATAAACGTCAATGTCACGAAAGACAAAGACTGGAGAACCATTTCAGATCGAAGGACAACTGAAGAGCCAGGACGTCATGTAGAAACTGTGACCCTGGGCTGGATCCTTGACCGGAAAAAAAATAAATAGATTTATTCTTTTTCTATAAAGAACACTACTTTTTAAAAAATTTTTTAATGTTTATTTATTTTTGAGAGACAGAGACAGAGAATGAGTAGGGGAGGGGCAGAGAGACAGGGAGACACAGAATCCAGAGCAGGCTCCAGGCTCTGAGCTATCAGCACAGAGCCGGACATGGGGCTCGAACTCACGAACTGTGAGATCATGACCTGAGCCAATGTCAGACGCTTAACAGACTGAGCCACCCAAGTGCCCCTCTATAAGGAACGTTATTGGGTCTGGGCCCCTGGCTGTCTCAATCTCAGGAGTATGCGATTCTTGATCTGGAGGTCGCAAGTTCAAGCCCCACATTGGGTGCAGAGATTACCTAAAAGTAAATAAACCTTTAGAAAAAGGATATTACGGGGTCAGCTGGCAAAATACCAAACACACACGAAGCTCCCTCTCATGCACACGTACATGTGCACACACACGCGCGCTCACACCCCTAGAACCATCATATTTGAACTAGAAAACCAAATGTAAAGAGAAATTTTGAAAGTAACCCAAAGTAAACTGAATAATGGCCCCCAAGATGTCTGTGTCCTCACCCCCAGTGCCTGTGAATGTTCTTACTTGGCAAAAGGAACCTTACAGATGTGATTAAGTTAAGGATCTTGAGATAGGGACATTATCTTAGGTTATCTGAGGGTAGATAGATAAAACTTTTTTAAAAAAACTTGGAATAAATTTTAAAAGAAAGCGTCAGTGTCTGTCTGAAGAACAAACTAGAAATGTTTTACTCAAGAACTGACCATCTTCCTTCCCTTGACAAATGTTCATAAAGTGCCTTCCACGTCTGGGCCCTTTTTTAGGCACTGGGGCCACAAGCTTTTTGAAAAGACAGATAAGGTCCTCCTCAGACAATCCCATGTCCTATTTGGGGAGACAGATGATAAACAAATTCCATGTGGATGTTTATATTGGTAAAGATAATAACAAAAACAGAGGGTCAGGAAACACTTGGAGCGAGAACAAACGGTTATGGCGGGGTGATCTGGGGGAGATTCTGTGGGCAGTTGCCTTTTATGGAAAGACGTGGATGAAGTGAAGAAGTAGGCCAGGCCGGTATCCAGCGGCAGAGTGCTCGGTGAGAACAGCTTGTGCAAAGGCCCCGAGGTGGAAACAGGTGTGGCATTTTGGAGGAGCATCAAGAAGTCCAGTAACGCTGCAGCAGGGGGAGGAAAGGAGAGGTGGCCAGAGGTAAGATTAACAAGGCACCAGGTGGCCAGATCATGTAGAGCTCTGGGCTTGTCTCCTCAGTGCTCTGGGAAGCCACTGGAATGTTCTGAGTGAAGGAATCGTTTGGGGGAGTGGTTCCAACGGGAGTGGACTAGGCTGGAAATGGTGGAGGTGGGGAGAAGTGATGGCTCCAGAAGGGTCTGTGGAGTTGACAGGACTTAGCGATGGGTTGGATGTGAGCCGTGAGGTTTTCTTGGGGAAAAAAAAAAATCAAGAGTATTTTTCGTATTGTGATAAGGTATATAAAGATCACAAAATTTACTGGTTTCACCACTTTTAAGCGCACAGTTCAAGGGCATGAAATGCAACCGCATTGATGTGCTGCTGTGGTCACTGTCCCTCTCCAGAGTTTTCCGTCTTCCTCAATCGAAACTCTGTCCTCATTAAACAAAATTACTCCCCACCCATCCTTCACCTAACCCTATGGAAATCAAGGAGAGTTGTGTTGTTGTTGTTGTTGTTGTTATTAAGATTTTATTTTTAAGGGGTGCCTGGGTGGCTCAGTTGGATGAACCTCTGACTCTTGATTTCGGCTCACGTCATGATCTCACGGTTCATGAGTTTGAACCCCACCTTGGGCTCTGTGCTGACAGTGCGGAGCCTGCTTGGGATTCTCTCTCTCCTTCTCTCTCTGTCCCTCCCATGTGCTTGCTCTCGCTCTCTCTCTCTCTCAAAATAAGTAAAATAAACTTTAAAAAAATTATTTTAAAAGATTTTATTTTTAGGCAATCTCTACCGCCAATGTGAGGCTCAAACTCACAACTCTGAGATCCAAGAGTCACATGCTCCATCAACTGAGCCAGTCAGGCGCCCCTGATTTTTTATATAATATACTTTTATTTAGGAATACTTCGTTTTTATTTTTATTTTGAGAGAGAGCGTGCACGCGCAAGCAGGGATAAGGGGCAGAGGGAGAGAGAATCCCAAGTAGGCTCAGACCAGAGCCTGACGCGGGGGCTCAATCTCGCGACCCTGGGAAATGACCTGAGCTGAACTCAAAAGTCAGACGCTCAACCGACTGAGCCACCCAGGTACCCCTGTTTAGAAATACTTTAAAGATGTACGGAAAAGTTGCAGAGTGAGAGATCTCCCACGTGCCCCTCACGTATCACTTACCTAACTACGGCACGTTTGTCCAGATTGATTGATCAGTATTGGTACGTCACTACTAGCCAGCTCCATACTTTCCTCGATTTTCATCAGCATTGTTTTGTTTTGTTTTGTTTTTTTAACATGTTATTGTTTTTTAATTTTTTTAACATTTATTTATTTTTTGAGAGACAGAGAGGGATAGAGTGTGAGTGGGAATGGGACAGAGAGAGGGGGAGACACAGAATCCAAAGCAGGCTCCAGGCTCCGAGCTGTCAGCACAGAGCCCGATGTGGGGCTCGAACTCACGAACTGCGAGATCAGGACCTGAGCCGAAGTCAGATGCTTAATTGACTGAGCCCCCCAGGTGCCCCAAGATTTTACTATTTTTAAGCGATCTCTACACCCAGTTTGGGGCTCAAACTCACAACCTTGAGATCAAGACTCGCACGCTTGTCCTTTCTCTGTCCAAGGTCCACAGGTGGCACCACATTCCTTCCGGTCTTCAGGTCTCCTTAGGCGCCTCTCATCTGTGACAGCTTCCTAGTCTTCCCTTGTGTTCCATGACCTTGACAGTTTAGAAGAGGACTGGTCAGGCCTTATATCGAGTCTCTGTCAATCTGGGTTTCTCTGAGGTTTCACCTCCTGTTTGGACGGGGTTTTGGAAAGAAGACCACAGAGGTGAGATGCACCCCCCAACCCCATCACATCGTATCGGGGCGCACGACATCACCGTGACCCGTCGCTGGTGGGGCTCACCTCGGTCTCTTGGTCAAGGCTGTGTGATGGTTAACTTTATGTGTCGACCTGACCGGGCCACGGAATGCCCATTATTTCTGGGGGTGTCCGTGAGGGGGTTTCAGGAAGAGATTAGCACTTGAATTGCCGGGCAGAGCAAAGCAGGTGGCCCTCCCCACCATGGGTGGGCATCCCCAGCCCGTGGAGAGCCCGAATAGAGCAGAAACTCAGAGGAATGGTCCAGTCCCCTCTCTGTCCGACTGCTCGAGCGGGGACATCCATCTTCTGCCCTTGCCCTTCTGGCTCTCGGGCCTTTGGACTCAGAGTTGAATCTATACTGTCAGCTCTCGGGCTCTCAGAACTTAGAACTGCCCCTCTTGCATCTGCAGCTTGTGGACGGCCCGTCATGGGACTTCTCAGCCTCGTAATCACATGAGCCAATTCCTTATAAGGACCCGCACATTAGCGAAAGAGAGAGACAGAGAGAAAGAGAGATCGATTATCTCCTATTAGGTCTCTCGAGAGAATCCTAACACAAGTAGTGTCTGCTATGTTTCTTCATCATACAGTCACTGTATTTCCCCCTCCATGTCTGGTTCTTGGGAAGCAGGTCACAAAGTCCAGCCCACGACTGATGATCCTCATAATGGGAAGGTGTCATGGCCTCTGTCACGGTGCTGGTGGGAGTATGAGCCCCGCTGAAATGTTACCTGTAATATGTTTGAAGAAGCTGACAAGAACTGGGGGGCGCTGGGGTGGCTCTGTCAGTTGGGCCTCTGACTTCTGCTCAGGTCATGATCCCAAGGTCGTGGAATCGAGCCCTACATCAGGCTTGGCATTGAGTGTGGAGCCCACTTGGAATTCTCTCTCTCTTTCCCTCTCTCTCTCTCTCTGTCTGCCCCTCCCCCCCCCCACACTCTATGTGTCAAAAATAAATACTTTTTTTTTTTAAATGAGTGACTCTAGGAGCACCTGGGTGGCTCAGTCAGTTAAGCATCCCACTTCTACTCAGGTCATGATCTCACGGCTCGTGAGTTCGAGCCCAGTGTCGAGCTCTGTGCTGACAGCTCAGAGCCTGGAACCTGCTTCATAGTCTGTGTCTCCCTCTCTCTCTGCCCCTCTTCTGCTCACCCTCTGTCTTTCAAAAATAAATATTAAAAAAAAATTTTTGGGGGGCGCCTGGGTGGCTGAGTCAGTTAAGCGTCTGACTTCAGCTCAGGTCAAGATCTCACGGTTTGTGAGTTCGAGCCCCGCGTCAAGCTCTGTGCTGACAGCTCAGAGCCTGGAGCCTGCTTCGGATTCTGTGTCTCCCCCTCTCTCTGCCCCTCCCCTGCTCATGCTCTGTCTCTCTCTGTCTCTCAATAATAAATAAACATTAAAAAAAATTGTTTTTAAATTTTTTAATGAACAACTCTACTGGATACCAGGTTCTCTATTTCAGATAGATTAAATGCCGAATGTCAGGTTCATTCGACACAAACACAGAGAGATTTGCCATGAAGCTAACAGAGCTTAAACTTCCTGTCCTCCTCTTGCAGTGGCCCCTCCCGTGGCTGTGGGAGAGCCCCAGCAATATGTGCATGTATGCATTTGCACAGATTTCTAGGTGAGATATTTTCTTTTTTTTTTTTTTAACATTTATTTTTGAGACAGAGAGAGACAGAGCATGAACGGGGGAGGGTCAGAGAGAGGGAGACACAGAATCTGAAACAGGCTCCGGGCTCTGAGCTGTCAGCACAGAGCCCGACGCGGGGCTCGAACTCACGGACCGCGAGATCATGACCTGAGGTGAAGTCGGCCGCTTAACTGACTGAGCCACCCAGGTGCCCCTCTAGGTAAGATATTTTAACCACATCAGCTAAAACCACATCACTGTCTCCTGCTCTCACTTTCTTGCTGCCACAACCCCTGTATCCGTTTCCCGTTGCTGCTGTCATTAAGTCCCACAAACGTAGTGCCTTTAAACAACATGCGCTTACTTCCGGGCACCTGGGTGGCTCAGTCGGTTGAGTGTCCGACTTCGGCAAAGGTCACAATCTCGCAGTGTGAGTTCGAGCCCCGCGTCCGGCTCTGTGCTGACAGCTCGGAGCCTGGAGCCTGCTCAGGATTCTGTGACTCCCTCTCTCTCTGCCCCTAACCCACTGGCATTCTGTCTCTGTCTCTCTCAAAACTAAATAAACATTTTAAAAGAATTTAAAAAACAACAACAACATACACTTACGGTTAAGACAGTTCTAGAGGTCTGGAGGCAGGAAATGGGGTTTTATGGGGCTCGGATCAAAGGATCACTGGGCCTCCATTCCTCCTGGAGGCTTCCAAGGAGAATACGTGGCTTGCCTTTTCCAACTTCTGAAGCCTGCCCGCATTTCTTGACTCATGCTCCCTTCCAGCAAGGGTCCACTCTGCCCTCTGCTTCCCTTGTCACCTCTTCTTCTTCCTCCTGCCTCTGGCCCTTATCAAGAACGTGGTGACTGCATTCGGTCCACCTGCATAGTCCAAGATAACCTTCCCCAAAACAGTCACATCTGCAAAGTCCCTGTTGCCACAGGAGGGAATATATTCACAGGCTCTGGGGATTAGGATATGGACATCTTTGGGGGGACGTTATTGTGCCTCCCAGGATCCCCTGTGGCAGGGGATACTGGAGTGGACACAGGCACCTTCGGGGTCTCAAAAGGGGAAGCTCAGTTGCATATACGTTTGGCTTTAGTTTAGCTTTTTAGGTGACTTGCTGTCATTTCTGTGTCGAGGTGAGCTATTGCTAGGGACCCCAGCATGGGAACGGTTTCCAGGAATATTCTTACGATCCAGTGGGTCCACTCACCCAATGATGGGACATCAAGGGGTATGTTACGACCTGAGGTCACCCTGTGGTGTGAATATGTGCTCAACTCCAGAAGGATGTGGGGAGCAGAAGAAAAACGGGTCTTAAATGTGCAGAGCCAGAGGGGCCTGGGTGGCTCAGATGGTCGAACGTCTGACTCTTCATTTTGATTCAGGTCATGATTCCAGGGTCATGGGATCAACCCGCGCATCGGTCTCCACACTGAACATGGAGCCTGATTAAGATTCTCTCCCTCTGCCCCTCTCCCCTGCTCATGCTTGTGCTCTCTCTCTCTCTCTCTCTTTCAAATGAATGAATGAGTGAATGAGTGAGTGAATGAATGAATGAATGAATGAAGCCAGAAGCTAGTCCTAGAAAATCCTTCCAGTCGTTAAATGGGTAAATTGTAAATAGGGGACTTGTTTCTCACTGATGCCTTCTCAAAACAGAACTCCTCTCTGGTCAAGAACAGACTCTCCACTGTAGCATCTGCAGTCATAAGTACACCACACGTTCTTTTAAAATCTTTGGAAGGAATCGCACAAAGTAGAATTTTTCAGAATTCTTGTCTGTAGGGCAGATAGCCTGTAGCACTGTGATGATAGCCGGCGTGTCTTACATAGGAATTTTCATGTTTTATGCATTCCTACCATCAATAATAAAAATGCAATCAACCATGTTGGAGGAAATAGTAAGTTATCTCTCTGTTCTCTCCATAGAAAATATGACAGAATTATTGTCACGGGAAGAGGCAATCAAAGAGTCTGTAGCCAAAAATGTAGGGGAAGAGGGCATGTTGGAGAGGCATGTCACTGGTAAAAATACTGCACCCAATTTCGACAAGCAACAAGCAATTCTCTGGCCCCAGTGTCCTGCAGTTCAACACAGTTCTGACTCTTATCTCTGTGGAGAGAGTGTCAGATCCCACAGGTTAAGGGCTCCACCCTCCGAGGCCGCCCATCACTTCAGACACTAACGTCAAATCCAGGTTGCCAGCTGGGCTTCTGACCGATGGCGATAGACCGGAAGCTCCACAGCCCCCCACGTTGGGTTTGCTTGATGGGCTAGAGCAGCTCACAGAACCCAGAAGCATTTTACTTACTGGATTACTGGCTGATTACAAAAGGATGTAATTTAGGAACAGCCAGAAACAAGAGATGCAGAGGGCAAGGTAGGGGGAAGGGTGCGAAGCTGCCGTGTCCTCGCCCAGCTAGCCACTCTCCCTAAGTCACCAAGTGTTTACCCACCCGGGAGCTCCGACTCTTTCCTTTCGGGTTTTTATGGAAGCTTCATAATATAGGCACAATTGATTACGACACTGGCTGCTAGAGATTGAAATTAACCCCTATCCCTCCTCTCCTTCCCAGAGGCCAGGGAAGCCACTCCTCCAATCACACGGTCGGTTCCCCTGGCCACCAGCCCCATCAGGTACCCACCTAGAGGTACCTCATCAACCTTGACCAAAGACACTTATTGCTGTCAGGAAATTCCAGGACTTTCAGGAGCTCTGTGCCAGAAACAGAATGGATGAAGACCAAATATGTATTTTTTAGGTGGCTAATAAAAATATGGCCTTCTCTGGGTTGTATGATGTTTATAGTATCTGCTTAGTGGATGTGTTTCATTTTTCTTTCCTGGGGGACTTTTCTTATTTAAAAAAAATTTTTTTTACCTTTATTTATTTATTTTTTTGAGAGACAGAGAAAGAGCACCAGTGGGGAGGGGTAGAGAGAGACACACACACACACACACACACACAATCCAAAGCAGGCTCCAGGCTCTGAGCTGTCAGCACAGAGCCGGACACAGGACTTGTACCCACGAACCATGAGATCATGACCTGAACCAAAATCGGACACTTAACCGACTGAGCCACCCAGGCGCCCCTGTATTTTCTTTTTTAATTGAGTAATCTCTATGCCTAACATGGGGCTCAAACTTACAACTCTGAGATCAAGAGTCTCATGCTTGAGGCACCTGGGCGGCTCAGTCAGTTGGGAGTGTAACTCGTGATTTTGGCTCAGGTCATGATCCCAGGGTCATGGAATCGAGCCTTGTGTTGGGCTCCGTGCTGTCAGTGCAGATCCCGCTTGGGATTCTCTCTCTCTGTCTCTCTCTGCCCCTCCTCTGCTTGCATTCTCTCTCTCTCTCAAAATAAACAAACATTTAAAAAAAAAAGTTGATGGCTTCAAAAAGGAAAGTTAAAAGAGTCTCGCGCTCTACCAACTGAGTCAGCCTGGCACTCCTATATTTTCTGCTTAAAGCAGACCTCTGAGGCTCCGCAAAATCTGGTATATAATACTTCATTCTTTGTTTCTATTTCAGTGTAAAGAATTGGCCAAGTCCAAGGCAGAAGTGGCCTGCATCGCAATGTATGAGACAGACGTGTTCGTCGTTGGAACCGAGAAAGGACGTGCTTTTGTCAACGCCAGGACAGATTTACAGAAGGATTTTGCAAAATACTGTGGGTGTTAACAGTTTTATCCTTTGTATTCATGACTCTTAAAATACTTGCAGGGAAGACTTATGTAATGTTTTCTTTTACAACAGTCTCAGCAGGGGCACCTTGGTGGCTGTTGGGTGGTTAAGCGTCTGACTTCGGCTCAGGTCACGATCTTACGGCTTGTGGGTTCGAGCCCCGCATTGGGCTTGACAACTCGGAGCCTGGAGCCTGCTTCAGAATCTGTGTCTGCCTCTCTCTCTGCCCCTGCCCTGCTCTTGCTCTGTCTCTGTCTCTCTATCTCTCTCTCTCAAAAATAAATATTAAAAAAACCTTTTTTAAAAATAGCCTACACGTTATCCTGAAAATGGTTCTGATACGTCTCTTGACTTGGCATACCAGCGAATATCTGCTTAACACTGATAGGTCCAAGAAACATGGTCAGTGTATTTTGTACTTTGTCCTCAGAGGCACCCTGGTTTTATAAAATAAATTTGAGGAACATAGAGTAAATTGTCTTTGATTCCTAAAATAAACCCACATTAAAATAAATTCTTATTTTACTTGTTCCCAGAGGAAAGGGAATAAAAAAAACTCTGGGCTCGTCAGGTGGTCCATTGAGTTAATAACCATTTTCTCTTTTTTCGCTATGGGACCTTCAGAGCCTTTTGTCTTTTCTTTAACGTTTGTTTATTTTTGAGAGAGAGAGAGAGACAGAGTGAAAAGCGGGAGGGATGGAGAGAGAGACACACACAGACTCGGAAGCAGGCTTCAGGCTCTGAGCTGTCACTACAGAGCCTAGTGTGGGGCTCGAACTCACGCACTGTGAGATCACGACCTGGGCTGCAGTCAGACGCTTGACTGAGCCAACCAGGTGCCCCTTTAGAGCTTTTAATATGTTACAAGCGTCCAGCAGCTCTAGTGAGTGGATGTGGCCACGTGCAACAGAAACTAGTCTAGGATGTTAAAACCTACACCTTGTATAGCAACGATCTCTACCTTGGTAGGTCATCCACGTAGCACCTTAGTATTTTCTGGAACCAAGAAAGGAAAAAAAAAAAACCCACCAAAGTTATGAGAGGATGTAATGTCTTTAGGACTATGGAGAGAGACAGCGGATGAATATAGCTGTAGATGTTTCCAAGGGTCGTCAGAGGGAATGGGAACATGAATAAATATTTACATATGTCCAGATCATCAGTATGTATGTGAGGGAGAGAGGGATTGATTGATTCAGATTGGTTTCCAAGACCAAAATTATAGTCTCCACAATCAGGAAGATAGATTCAAATATGAAGCAATCTTTAAATAATACAGTAAGTGTATAATGGATGAACAGGAAGGGTGTCCTCAACTCATTAATGTCAGTTGCCAGATGGATGTCTAATCATTGAGATTTAATTACAGACTGTTTCAAGTTTCCCAGTTGCATACTCGTTTTTCAGATATAGGGCTATTCATACTTTCTATTTCTTCGGTGCCCATTTCAGTAAACCTTATTTTCAACTTTATTATTTTTTTAAAAAATTTTTAATGTCTATTTATTTTTGAGAGGGAGAGACACAGAGTACAAGCAGGGGAGAGGCAGAGAGAGAGAGAGGGAGACACAGAATCCCAAGCAGGCTCCAGGCTCTGAGCTGTCAACACAGAGCCTGACGCGGAGCTCAAGCTCATGAACTGTAAGATCACAACCTAAGCTGAAGTCAGATGCTTAATACACTGAGCCACCCAGACGCCCCTCAACTTTATTTTTAACTTGTTAATTTCATGTACGTTGTCGAATCTGTTGGGGAAAAAAATGGTTTATAGTATTTGCTTTGTAATTTTAATGTCTGTGTTGATGTCTCTACTTTTGTCATGGTGAAGGTCCTCCTATGGTCACTTTCAGACCGTATAGCAAATAACATTTTTGTTATCATTTCCTTTGAACTACTACTATTCCCTCTGTGTTGAATTATTTACAGTTCTTTGTCAACAGATTCATTTCAGAGGTGACCACCATGTTATACTATCCTGTTCATCATAAATACCCTTTCTTGGGGCGTTCGGGTGGCTCAGTCAGTTGAACGTCCCAGCGTCAGCTCAGGTCATGATCCCATGGTCTGTGAGTTCGAGCCCCACGTCGGGCTCTGTACTGACAGCTCAGAGCCCGGAGCCTGCTTCGGATTCTGTGTCTCCCTCTCTCTCTACCCCTCCCCCACTCATGCTCTGTCTCTCTCAAAAATAAATAAACATTAAAATGGTTTTTTTTTTAATGTTTATAAAAAAATCTTGTTTTAGGGGCACCTGGCTACCTTAGTCGGTAGGATATGTGAGTCTTGATCTTGGGGGTCATGTGTTTGAGTCCCATGTTGGGGGTAGTTTACTTATAAAAAAAGATCTTGTTTTATGTTTATCCATTTCCCCCTCTTTCTGGTATAATACCAGAAGCGTAGACATTGAGGGAATGTTCGGAACAAGCGCTTGAAGACTGACTGTGCCTGTTGCTTGTTTACAGGCATTGCCGAAGGGGTGCGTGAGGCCAGATCCCCATGTCCTGCGAACGGGATGCAGATCGATTCAGGAGAAACAGAAATACTCAGAAAAGCAGTTGAGGACTATTTCTGCTTTTGTTACGGTAAAGTTCACGTCACCCATTAGGATCGGCATAGGTCACTAAGGAGCTGGAGTGTTACAGATCACTTTATTGGTGTGACTGTTTAGATGCCGCTAACATTTAAAACTCTACATTCTCCTTAAGCCAAGAGCCAGGTCTTCAGGACCAGAGGGCGCCTTGCAGAAGACAGCTTGATCTCTGCTGGTCCACAGAAACCTCTGATTGATCAGCCTTCATTCTACATTCTTTGCTTCCGTTTGAGGGAGCCCCCACTGCAAGGCCAACGCAATTGTACCTGACCCTTGAACCATGCAGGGGTTGGGACACCCACCCCCACTGCAGTCGAAAATCCATATCTAATCTTTGACTCCCCCCAAACTCAGCTAATAATAGCCTACTGTTGACTGGAAGCCTTACTGGTAACAAAAATAGTCCATTATTACCTCTTTCGTATGTCATACGTATTACACAGTGTATTTCTGCAATACAGTAAGCTAAAGGAAAGAGTTAAGAAAATTGTCAGGAAGAAGGGCATCTGGCTGGCTCAGTCGGTGGAGCGCGTGACCCTTGATCTGGGCATTGTAAGTTCGAGCCCCACAACGGGCGTAGAGATTACTTGAAAAAACAAATTCTTAAAAAAAAAAAAAAGAACCAGAAAATCATAAGGAAGAGAAAATACATGTGTAGTATCATGATGTGTTTATTGAAAAAAGTCTATGTATACGTGGACTTGAGCAGCTCAAACTTGTGTTGTTCAAGGCTGAACTATATTAAAGACATTCACTGCTGGTTCAGGCACCAACCTCAACCTCATCAGTCTCTCCATGTACTCATGTCTTTTTTTTTTTTTTAATGTTTATTTATTTTTGAGAGAGAGAGAGAGAGCACGTGAACAGGGGAAGGACAGAGAGAGAGGGAGACACAGAATCCAAGGCAGGCTCCAGGCTCCGAGCTGTCAGCACAGAACCCGACACGGGGCTCGAACCCACAAGCTGTGAGATCATGACCTGAGCTGAAGTCAGACACTTACCCGATGGAGCCAGCCAGGCGTCCCTCCATCTACTCATGTCTTCCACAGGCATTAAGAGGGATTTTTCTTAAGTTTATTTATTTATTTAATATACTCTCTACACCCAATGTGGGGCTCAAACTCATGACCCCAAGATCAGGGGTCACATGCTCCATCGAGTGAGCCAGCCAGGCACCCCAAGATAAGGATTTTTTTAATGCCTATGCAGAATTTTGTCTCCTTTTATTATTAAAAAAAATTTTTTTAACGTGTATTTATTTTTGCGAGACCAAGAGAGACAGAGCACAAGTCGGGGAGGGGCAGAGAGAGAAGGGGACACAGAATCTGAAACAGGCTCCAGGCTCTGAGCTGTCAGCACAGAGCCCGATGCGGGCTCGAACCCACGAACCATGAGATCATAACCAGAGCCAAAGTCACACATTTAACTCACTGAGCCACCCAGGTGTCCCCTATTATTTTTTTTATTTGAGAGAAAGAGAGAGAGAGAGATAACATGTGCGCACACAGGGACAAAGGCCAGAGGGGTAAAGAGAAAGAGAGAGAGACAGAGATTGAGAGATAGAATCCCAAGTAGGTTGTACATTCAGCACAGAGTCTGACGAGGGGCTCCACCCCTCAACCCGGGGAATGACCTAAACTGAAATCAAGAGTCAGATGCTTAATGGACTGAGCCACCCAGGCGCTCCCTGGGTGGCTCAGTCGATTAAACATCTGACTCTTGATCTAGGCTCAGGTCACAGTCTCACAGTTCATGGGATTGAGCCCCAAGTTGGGCTGTGTGTTGACAGTGTGGAGCCTGCTTGGGATTCTCTCTCTCAATCTCCCTGTCTCTCTCTCCGCCCCCTCCCCCTGCTCTCGTGTGCCTGTTCTCTCTCTCAACACAAATAAATAAACGTTAAAAAATGAAATAAAATCTTAAAAAAGAAAAGCTGGGTAACTCAATAACCATACAGGCGTTGGGCTTAGTTGTGACACAAGCGCCTGCCTTAGCCTCTCAGAGTCCTGTCATTTTTAGAGAGCGTCACACGTTTATGGGACCTGCAGGTCCCTGTGAGCATTTGACTGCGGGGGACCTCTAGCCTAGGGGATCTCAGAGTCTCAGGCTACGCTTCTGAGAGAAATGGGGCTCCTGCACCTGGGGGCTGGCCAGCCAGCGCAGCACCACTGACCCGGCCCCAAGATGGTGACCCGAGGCCACGTTGACTCCGTAACTTCTCCACAGGCAAGTTGGCCTGAGTTGTGCAGAGCCACATAGGGTCCTTGTGGACCTTCGGGTGGGGGCTCTCATCCTCTTTGGGCACTGAGTAACCGTGGGGCGCCCTCTGCTGCCCTGGGTGCACCACCTACAACCGAATGGAGAAGACCTGTTATTTCCTCTTTCTTATGTGAAGATGTAAAGTAAAACGTCTCATAAGCTTTTCCTGTGGCCCTTTGGGAATTCTATTAACAGGTTATATAGGACTAGGATGCTTCAGCTCTTACTGTGGCTTCAAAGCCGGGCATTGCCACCTGTGTTTCTTTCTTTTTTTGTTTGTTTTAAAGTGTATTTATTTATTTTGAGATGGGGGGGAGGGGCAGAGAGAAAGGGAGAGGGACCCCCCCAGCAGGCTCCGAGCTGTCAACACAGAGCCCGACGCGGGGCTCGATCTCACGAACTGCAAATCATGACCTGAGCCGAAACCAAAAGTCAGACGTTCAACCGACTGAGCTACCCAGGCGCCCCAGCACCTGTGTTTCTTTATTGCACTGAATGCAGCTGACAGGTAGGGTTTATGTTCGTACCATCTAACGATATCTCCCCTCTTCTAGGCAAAGCCTTGGGGACCACAGCGATGGTGCCTGTTCCGTATGAGAAGATTCTGAGGGACCCAGCGGCCGTGGTTGTGGAGGGGCTTCCAGAAGGAGTGGCCTTTCAGCACCCCGAGAACTATGGTCTCACCACCCTGAAATGGATTTTGGAGAACAAAGCGGGGATTTCATTCATCATAAACAGGTGGCAGGCTCTATCCCCCTCATAAAGCCTAGTTCATTTGAGGATAAATTGACAGCTTAATTTCAATTCGTTTGTTAATTATGCCCTCTTACACTTAGAAGTTGGTTATTCAAATGTTTAATCTGTCTTTCATGTCGGGTAATAGTATCGGTTTTCTTGCAGACCTTTCCTAGGTCCAGCGAATCAGCTCGGTAAGTGACAGCTTCTCATAATCGGTGACTGCCCTTGGCTACTAAGCCAGTCCTGCTTTTCTTTAAACAAAAATTTTTTTGTTTTAATGTTTCCTTCATTTTTGAGAGACTGAGAGAGACAGAGTGCAAGCGGGGGAGGGGCAGAGAGAGAGGGGGAGACACAGAATCCAAAGCGAGCTCCAGGCTCTGAGCTGTCCGCACAGAGCCCAACGCGGGGCTCGAACCCACGAGCTGTGAGTTCATGACCTGAGCTAAAGCCAGATGCTTAACCGACTGAGCTACCCAGGCACCCCTCCAGCCCTGCTTTTCTTACTTGAAATGCAAGTCTGGTACATTCTAAAGCTTGTGTGTCTCTTGCCTGCTCACCATGGAGGAAGTAACTTCTGGCACCCCGGGGTGGGGGGGCCGTGCCTCTTGTGGGGTGCTCAGCTCAGGGAAGGACACACCCCGACAAGAGCTGAAGGGATTCTGCTCCCAGGTCTCAAGCCGGCAAGCTCCCACGGCCAAGCTCCTAGGTCTCAAGCCGGCAAGCTCCTACTGCCCACAGAGGACAGTAGGCCTATCTTGTCCTCAAGTCCAGGGTCCTGAGGATGCTGGGTCACTTGATAGTCCTTTGACCCCCAGCCACAGGCCGGGCATCGTTGGGTTCAGGAGTGGATGGAGGAGGTATGGCCATTTCTCGTGCTTCTGAGACTCACGGTCTAGAAGGAGCAAGGCTGTCCAACAGAGAACCAGGGGTGACCCGAAGTCTCCCCAGGATGCCCGGCGGAAATCCCCGGGAGTCCTGGGGAGGGTTTAGAGTTGTATGATCAAAGGGGCTTTGTGGAGCCACCGGGTGGCTCTCAAGCCGAGCAGGGTCTCAACACGTTGCTTCTGCCGGGAGGCCCATCCACGTGCCCAGGCAGAAAGCAACGTGGATGGGTGTTTGAGGCCGAGTTTGAGAACCCGGGGCCCTTCGTAATCTCCTCAATTTACGACGACGAACGGACCAAAAGAATAGCAATTTTCCAGAAGCGTTTAGAGATCCACCTCTGCCCACTTCTTATTTTCCCAGATTATTAATCTGGAACATAGCTGGAAACTGTGGGCTGTACCTGTCCTGGAGAGACCAGGTCTGTCTAAGAGGGTGCTGTGCTGAGACTACCTAGGTACAGAGACAGGATGTCCAGAGAGGGGTGGGCAGAGTTCACGAGGCGCACGTGGGAGCGCACAGGGCTTGGGCTGCTCACAGAGCCAAGTCCGTTTCCAGAGCAATGGAACGTTCCCAGAATTCCCTAGCTTATGTTGAAGGGGAGACCTGAGGGGGAGGGGCGGCGGGTGACTGGGCGACGGTTGCCCCAGACGGCTTGTATTTTCATCATAGAACAGTAATAGCCGCACCCGCTAATTCATTGCTTCCGGCATACCCGGCATGGTTCTGCGTTCTTTGCATGTTTTAATTGATCCTCACCCAACTACCATTTTCAGATGAGGAAACTGAGATCCAGGAAGGTTTAGTGGCTTGCTGGAAGTCGCTGCGGCCCCTGTCTACTCCTCAGCCCCCACTCTGCCCACACACACGGCATGAGGACACGGGGGCCGCTTTGAATTGGTCTCTCCCCACTACTATTCTGTAAAGGCCTGGAGCTGGAGTTCTGTTCTCTCTGTATTTACTTTCACGTTACGTGCCTTTGAATGGTGTCATTTTCAAGGTGCAGAAAGGGGCTAGTGTGTGTCTTTTTACTCCTGCACAGGTGGGTCTTTGGTGGTCACGGATGCTAAGAGATCGGTGACGTCACCAAGTGAAAGGTAAGGGAAATAAAAAAATCCACATCTAACCCCAGAGTGTTAGTTTTTAGACCATGGAAAGTTTCCCTTGTTTTGTTATATATTCTTTATTCAAAAGGATGTTTGAGGTTTTAAAGACTATGTTCAATGGACTCCTTTAATGGTATAACAGATTATTAAGAACATTAATGTTACATGAACGAGTTAGTTTTGCGTTGAGCTGGATAGCGGGCAGGGGAGGTAGGGCGGCGTGGAGCTCTGGAGATTGGGGGGTTTGAGTACAGTGCTTCTGGATCCCCATGGTCACGTCTCACCCCGGCCGGCTTGTCTTGACAAGGGTTCCCTTCTCCTTGCAGCTGTGGCCCCATCAGTGTGAAAACTGAACCCATGGAAGATTCAGGTACGTACACGGATGCTTATAGAATCGAGTATTTGGCAGATTATCATTTGACCCCTTTCTTTTGTTTTACTTCTAAAACATGGACTTGCAGTAAACTAAGAATGGGGGGCAGGGCGCTTCCTCAACTTGGTTTTAAAAATCTACAAAAAGCCGAGTGAGAAGCTAGAACCTTTCCCACTGAGGTCAAGAACGAGGAAGGATGTCCCCTCTTGAGCTTCCTTCCAGTGTTGTACTGAAAGTCCTTGCTAATGCAATAAGACAAGAAAAGGAAATATAGGGCACACAGATTGGGAATGATGAAATATAACTGCCTTTGTTCACAGATGACATGGTCATCTATAGAGAAAATCCTGGGGAGCCTGGGTGGTGCAGTCAGTTGAGTGGCCGGCTCTTGATTTTGGCTCAGGTCATGATCTCACGGTTGTGGGATCGAGCCCCGCATCGGGTTCTGTGCTGAACGTGGAGTCTGCTTGAGCTTCTGTCTCTGTCCCTCCCCCGATCACTCTCTCTCTTTCTCTCAAATAAAAATAAATGTTTGGGGCGCCTGGGTGGCGCAGTCGGTTAAGCGTCCGACTTCAGCCAGGTCACGATCTCGCGGTCCGTGAGTTCGAGCCCCGCGTCGGGCTCTGGGCTGATGGCTTGGAGCCTGTTTCTGATTCTGTGTCTCCCTCTCTCTCTGCCCCTCCCCCGTTCATGCTCTGTTTCTCTCTGTCCCAAAAATAAATAAACGTTGAAAAAAAAAATTAAAAAAAAAATAAATAAATGTTTAAAAAAACCCCAAAGAATTGACCAATGAAAGGGGTGGTGGTGACTAGGGCACTAAATAACCTCAATAGGGGCCTTATCCCTGCCTTCCCCCACTCCTTAAAGAAAGAAAAATGGCACTGATTAGAGGGGAAATGTTAAAAGGTCAAAAAATGTTTTAGATGCAAATGCTTGAGGAATGGGAAAATCTTTGAAAGCATTAAAGGCGCAAAGGTTAGAAAGTACATAAAACCAAACCTCAAAATTCAAGTTAATAAAAATGAACACAAGCTGGGGCACCTGGCTGGCTCAGTCGGAGGAGTGTGTGACTCTTGATTTCAGGGTTGTGTGTTCGAGCCCCATGTTGGGCGTCGAGCTTACTTTAAAAAAAAAAAAGAAGAGCCGTGCAGTCGGTTAGGCGTCCGACTCTTGATTTCAGCTCAGGTCATGATTTCATGGTTCATGAGATGCAGCCCCCCATCAGGCTGTGTGCTGACAGCACGGAGCCCCCTTGGGATGATTCTCTCCCTGCCCCTCCCCTGCTGGTGCTCACTGTCTTTCTCTCTCTCTCTCTCTCTCTCTCTCTCTCAAAATAAATAAACTTAAAAAAAAAATAGGTCTCTTTTTGTCTTTAAGCTCTAAACTGAACCCGGGGCTTGAACTCACAACCCCGAGATCAAGAGCTGCACACTCTTCCGACTGAGCCAGCCAGGCGCCACGAGGCCTCTTTTGTTGATGCTTCCTTTTGGAGATGTGGTTCAGTTTAGACAAAAATGTGCTCCCTACTAACATGACTCTCTACCTTGGATTTCATGATGCCATTCAACTCGCTTCCAGCTGCCGGACGGCCCCTGAGAGCCTCATTTCTTGTGATATTTCTGCACCCCTTGCTACACAGAACAAGTGTCAAAATGGTTTTGAGTTTCAAATTTCTCTCTTTCTCTCTCTTTCTCCCCAAAACAAAGTGGCTTCAAACAATGATTAGTCTTTTTTTTTTTTTAATGTTTACTTGTTTTTGACAGAGAGAGAGAGACAGAGCACGAGTAGGGGAGAGGCAGAGAGAGGGAGACACAGAATCCGAAGCAGGCTCTAGGCTCTAAGCTGTCAGCACAGAACCCAATGCGGGGCTTGAACCCAGAAACTGTGAGATCATGACCTTAGCCAAAGTCAGATGGATGCTTAACTGACTGAGCCACCCCAGCACCCCCAAACAATGATTAGTCTTTCTGACAATTCCACACATTGGCCGGGCAGCTGTCTGCTCCCAGGTGACCTCGCTCCTGGGTCCGAGGCCGCTGGGAGAGCCTGGCCTCTGTCCGCTTGGTCTCACATCCCCTGGGAGCCCGGGCACGTTCACATGGCCACTCAGTTCCGAAGCAGCAGCTCAGACGCACCTGCACTCTTCAGGCCTCGGCTCGCGTCCTGTTGGCCAACGTCCCATTGGCCAAAGTGAGCCATGAGACGAGGCCCAGCTTTACAGGATGGAGAAGTAGCCTCCACTTCTAGAAAAGAGCAAGAGAGACATTGCAGACAGGCATGCACACCGGGGTGGGAGAAACCTGTGGCTCACTTTGCAGGCTACCACACCATTCCCTGATGACAGGTTTTGGTTTTACTAACAGTTCCCCCAGGTTTTGAAATTTTGAAATTCATGTCATTGTCGTAGGTAAGATTACACGTAGCCACCGAGTGATGTATGGAAGGCTTGAATCACTGTATTGTACCCCGGAAACTGATACTACACTGTGTGTTAATTAACTGGAATTTAAATACAAGTTTTACAAAAAAGGGGGGCGCCTGGGTGACTCAGTCGCTTAAGTGTCTGACTTCGGCTCAGGCCATGATCTCGCGGTTCGTGAGTTCGAGCCCCATGTCGGGCTCTGTGCTGACAGCTCAGAGCCTGGAGCCTGTTTCAGATTCTGTGTCTCCCCCTCTCTGCCCCTCCCCGTTCACTCTCTGTCTCTGTCTCTCAAAAATGAGTAAATGTCAAAAAAATTAAGGAAAAAAAAAAAACCTTAAAAAGGTGACATGTGCAAATGCACATCCCATTGGAGAAGAATATTTTACCATATTTTGCATAAACGCACGTATGTACGAAGCCTCCTTGAAAAGGAAAATGTTCCCAAACTGGGAACCAGACCTTCTTCTTCCCTTCTTTCCCTCCCTCCCTCCTTCTGTTCCTTTCTACATCCTTCTCTCCTTCCTTCCTTCTTTCCTTTTATATTGATTTTATAGTGTTTTGGTTCTGTTACTTGTATTGTTATACGGGAAAGCCGACTGTTCGGTGTGGGAGCCCCACGTTGTTTTGCTGGCGATCACGTTGCCCTGTTCATCGAGGCAGAGCCTGGAACCGTCCCAGCCGGTCCTAGTTCTCTGTGGCCTAACACACGATTTTATGATTTTCATTGCTTCCAAAGGCACGGCACTGAGAGCGACGGCTGTGTCAGTCAAGAAGGAGTCAGAAGATCCTCATTACTATCCGTATGATACGCAAGGTAATCCCATTTTATTTTCATTTCCTTCCCCAAATGTTGCTTGTGACAGGAAGTTTTTTTGTCGTATTTTTAAAAATTAATTTGTTATGAGAGAGAGGGAGATAGAGAATCCCAAGCCGACTGCACACTGTCCGCGCAGAGCCGGACGCGGGGCTTGACCTCGCAAACCACGAGATTGCGACCTGAGCCGAAATCGAGAGTCGGACGCTCCACCGGCTGAGCCACCCAGGCGCCCCCGAGATGAGAAATTTTAATTAGCCCCCATCTGGAAAACAGGCCGAAGCAATACGTTTACTGGGATGTAGCATACTGCCATTTAAAGTAGAGCATTTTACGGTTAGGAAATAGATCCGTGTTCAGCCTAAATCTGCGTGCTTCGAGGCAAACGTGAAGACAGAGGTATCCTGGTGCGTTTTCCTTGAGCTTGTCTGTTAAGTATTCTTATTTTGCATGTTCTAAAGTATGTCCCCCTAATCCTTTGCTGTCCTGTCTGTCCCCTAAGTTACTGAGAAAATATCGAAGGATCAACACATTCAGGTACCCCGTTCTTAAAAAAAATTTTTTTTTTCAACGTTTATTTATTTTTGGGACAGAGAGAGACAGAGCATGAATGGGCAAGGGGCAGAGAGAGAGGGAGACACAGAATCGGAAACAGGCTCCAGGCTCTGAGCCATCAGCCCAGAGCCCGACGCGGGGCTCGAACTCCTGGACCGCGAGATCGTGACCTGGCTGAAGTCGGACGCTTAACCGACTGCGCCACCCAGGCGCCCCTGGGTACCCCGTTCTTAATAATATTTGCTTCATTGACGTCATACAAGTTAAACGACGGAACAGCAGACACTGATTAGCGGGTAGGCGGTCTATGCACTCGCCTGGCTTGGTCCTGTCCCCAGAGACCGGATCTCTGCCGGACCCTGGCGTGGTACCAGTTTGACGACGTGGTGTTGTGCAGGGACGGTTCTAAATCCTCGACCGAGACCAGGTTTGAAGCGCTTCCTACGAAATCTTAATTTTGAAGTTTTCCTGCAGCATTACAGAGCTCTGTAACTTAGACACTTTTTTCAGAATACCTGGGTGGCTCAGTCAATTGAGCCACCCCCTCCTGGTTTTGGCTCAGGTCATGATCTCAACGGTGCATGAGTTCGAGCCCCGCGTTGGGCTCTGCGTGGACAGAGTGGAGCCTGCTTGGGATTCTCTCTCTCTTTTTCTTTCTCTCTCTCTCTCTCAAAATAAACAAACCGCTTTTTTCAAAAACTCTGAAGACCAGTGAAAAAGTGTCCATTGTCGTGGCACCTGGGTGGCTCACTCAGTTGAGCATCCAACTTCGGCTCAGGTCACGATCTCACTGCTTGTGGGTTCAAGCCCCACATCGGGCTCTGTGCTGACAGCTCAGAGCCTGGAGCCTGCTTCCGATTCTGTGTCTCCTTCTCTCTCTGCCCCTCCCCCACTCACACTCTGTCTCTCTCTCTCTCTTTCTCAAAAATAAACAAGCATTAAAAAAATTTTTTTTAAATAAAATACTTAAGGGGCGCCTGGGTGGCTCAGTCAGTTAAGCAGCCAACTTTGGCTCAAGTCATGATCTCATAGTTTGTGGGTTCGAGCCCTGTGTCGGGCTGTTGGCTGACAGCCCAGAGCCTGGAGGAGCCTGCTTCAGATTCTCTGTCTCCCTCTCTCTCTGCCCATCCCCCACTTGCGTGCTGTCTCTCAAAAATAAATAAACATTAAAAAAATTTTAATATTTAAGAAAAAATTTAAGCAAAGAATTGCAAGACTTGTACACTGAAAACTATAAAATGTTGTTTAAAAAATTAAAGGAGATCTAAATAAACAGAAAGATATTCTGTGTTCATGGACTGGAAGACTTCCTTAAGATTGTTATGGAAATTCAAGGAACCCGGAATAGCCAAAACAATCTTGAAAAAGAACCGAGTCAGAAGACCCACATTTCCCGATTTCAAAACCTACTGCAAAAGCTACAGTTATCGACTGTGGTCCTGGCATAAGGTTAGACAGTGGATATTCAGTGGAATAGACTTGAGAGTGCAGAAATAAACCCCTATCTTTATAGCTACTTGATTTTCTTTTTTTTATAAATTTTTTTTTTCAACGTTTATTTATTTTTGGGACAGAGAGAGACAGAGCATGAACGGGGGAGGAGCAGAGAGAGAGGGAGACACAGAATCGGAAACAGGCTCCAGGCTCCGAGCCATCAGCCCAGAGCCCGACGCGGGGCTCGAACTCACGGACCGCGAGATCGTGACCTGAGCCGAAGTCAGACGCTTAACCGACTGCGCCACCCAGGCGCCCCAAAGCTACTTGATTTTCAACAAGGGTGCCAAAACAATTCACTGGGGAAAGAATAGTCTTTTCAAAAAAATGGTACTAGAATAACCAGATTTCTACATACAGAAAGATCCATTCGGACCTCTACCTCACACCATATACAAAACCTAACTCAAAATGGATCAAAGACCTAAATGTAAGAGTTAAAAATTCTCATGCACTTAGAACTCCTAGACGCAGATGGTTGTGACCTTGGATTAGATAATGGTTTCTTAGCTAGAGCAGCCAAAGGAAAAAAATAAATTAAACTTCATTAAAATTAAAAACTTGTACTTCAAAGAACTCTATCAAAAAAGGAAAAAGGCCACCAATGGAATTAGAGGAAATGTTTGCAAGTTATATATCAGATGAGGATATCCTATCCAGAATAAGAACTGTTTTAACTGAACGACGAAAATGCAAATTATGCTATTTAAAATGGAAAACGGGGTGCTGGCTGGCTCAGTCAGTGGAGCATGTGACTCTTGATCACGGGCTTGTGAGTTCAAGCCTCACACTGGGTGTAGAGATTACTTAAAAATAAAATCTTTAGGGTCTGACTTCAGCTCAGGTCACGATCTCATGGTGCGCGAATTCGAGCCCCATGTGGGGCTCAGACCCTGGAGCCTGCTTCAGATTCTGTGCCTCCCTCTCTCCCTGCCCCTCCCCCACTCATGCTCTGTCTCTCTCTCAAAACCATAAATATTTTTAAAAAAAGAAAAAAGGCTCTGAAGATCCCATAGTGAAAAAGGGGGGCACAGAAAAACAGGATATGGAGTTGGTGACTATTGGCACCAGGGAAGGGCACATGGTATTTTGTACCAGCTCTGCTTCTGTAGGTTTGAAACTTCTCCAAATTGCAGGTAAGACCACAAAAGACATAGAGAAAGGATCATTTGTGTGAATTTTATTTCAAGGAGTTAAAGTATTTTTCATGTGCATTCCTGCGTGGGTCTCGAACCGTTTGGATGGTTTTAAATGGATTCTTGTTTAGGGAAACCTAGGTGGCTCAGTAGGTTAAGCATTCAGCTCTTGGTTTCGGCTTAGGTCATGATCTCACAGTTCGTGGGTTCCAGCCCCATGTCAGGCTCTGTGCTGACAGTGCAGAGCCTGCTTGGGATTCTCTCTCCTCCTCTCTGCCCGTTACTCTTGCTGTCTCTGTGTCTCTCAAAACAAATAAATAACCTTAAAAAAATTCTTTAAAAAAAAAAAAACATACATGGATTCTAGTTTACGTTTTGCATTTTGCCCTTTTTAAATATCTGTATCATTTGCTTCCCTTCCAGACAGCCATCATCCTTCTGGGAGCAGCGACGTAATAGACATGGAATTATCCATGGAAGGTTAGAAAAGCCTTTTTATGCTTTTTTTCTGTTTTCTTTTTTTTTTTTTTTTTGGTTTTGTTTTAGTCTACCGTGTTTTGCAAAGAACACAGTCTTTGAAACGCCCATGACGCATGTTTGAAACTAAGGCAGCTTCCTGGCATGCCTTCTTAGAAAACCAGATGAGTCTTAGCCCTAGAATGTGGCTCTGGGAATCTGTCAGTCTCTTCCTTCTCCGACCTGTAAGAGATTCTACGTAAAGCACCTGGAGTAGAGGTCGCGTGGTGAGAAAACTTCACATCTGTGTCATTTGTTGCTTTATTCCATTTTCTCTTCTTCAATGGGTATACCAGAATTCTTTTTTTATTAATGTTTATTTATTTTTTGAGAGACAGAGCATGAGCAGGGGAGAGCAGAGAGAGAGGGAGACGCAGAATACGAAGCAGGCTGCAGGCTCTGAACTGTCAGCACAGAGCCCGACACAGGGCTCGGACTCACGGACCGTGAGATCACGACCTGAGCCGAAGTCGGACGCTCAATTGACTGAGCCACCCAGGCACCCCAGTGTTGTCGTTTTTTTAATGTTTATTTATCTATTTTTGAGAAAGCACAAGCAGGGAGGGTGCAGAGGGAGAGGGAGACAGAGAATCCGAAGCAGGCTCTCCACTGTCAGCACAGAGCCTGATGTGGGGCTTGAACTCACTAACCGTGAGAACATCATGACCTGAGCCAAAGTTGGACACTTAACCGACCGAGCCACCCAGGCATCCTTGTGTGGTCTTTTGTTTTTGTTTGTTTGTTTATTTTATTTTATTTTATTTTATTTTATTTTATTTTATTTTTAACATTTATTTATTTAATTTTATTTTATTTTTAACATTTATTTATTTAAAGAACAAGAGAACAAGCAGGGGACAGGCAGAGAGCGGGGGAGACAGAATCCAAAGCAGGCTCTGGGCTCAGAGCTGTCAGCACAGAGCCCGACGTGGGGCTCGAACCCACAAACTGTGAGATGACAGATGCTTAACCAACTGAGCCACCCAGGTGCCCCTATTTATTTATTTTTGATGAGGGTCGTACAGAAAGGGAGAGGGAGAATCCCAAGCAGGCGCGGGGCTGGAATCCATGAACCGCAACATTGTGACCTGAGCTGAAATCAAGAGTCGGACACCTTCTGGACTGAGCCACCCAGGCGCCCCTGTGTCATTTTTAATAGCTTCTCTGAGGGGCACCTGGGTGGCTCAGTCAGTTGAGTGTCCGACTTCAGCCCAGGTCATGATCTCATGGTTTGTGAGTTCGAGCCCCGCGTCGGGCTCTGTGCTGACAGCTCAGAGCCTGGAGCCTGCTTCGGATTCTGTGTGTGTGTCTCTCTCTGTCTCTCAAAAAAAACACGAATAAACATTAAAAAAATTTTTTGTGGGGCGCCTGGGTGGCGCAGTCGGTTAAGCGTCCGACTTCAGCCAGGTCACGATCTCGCGGTCCGGGAGTTCGAGCCCCGCGTCGGGCTCTGGGCTGATGGCTCAGAGCCTGGAGCCTGTTTCCGATTCTGTGTCTCCCTCTCTCTCTGCCCCTTGCCCATTCATGCTCTGTCTCTCTCTGTCCCAAAAATAAATAAACGTTGAAAAAAAAAATTTTTTTTGTAAAAAAAGATTCAGGAAGGCCTACATGGGAATCCGGGTAGAACTAGTATGGAGTGAGAATCAGAGAGATGTCACTGGATGTTGGCCTTTGAAATACTTTGTTTCTGAAGAGATTTTTAAGTATTTTTTTTTAGTAATCTCCCCACCCAGCATGGGATTCGAACCCACAACCCCAAGATCAAAAGTTGCATGCTCTACTGCCTGAACCAACCCATACCCCCAAGAGGTTTTTTATTATTATAGTACAGCAGGAAACCCATTTATGATAGACCTGAATTCGTTTGATTTGGGTTTTTTTTTTTACCTTTTTAACTAAAGATTCAGAAAAAGCTGCAAGAACAGTCAGAGAGGTCTGGTGGGCCTTCACCCGTTTCCCCCCAAGCATTACGCGTTCCGTTACCATAGTCCAGTATCCAAACAGCTGATTTGTTTTGCGTCTTTCTCCCTTCATGAACAATTAATGGAAGGTATTTTTTTTTTTAGTGTTTATTTATTTTTGAGAGAGAGACAAGAGTGCTTTCTTTGATCCCTGTGATTCCTGACAACAAGGAAACGCTATGGCCATAGGAATTCCATTAGATGGACATTCTGTGTCCCCTGATGTGGATAACCGGGTATTGTGTTATAAGATCTGAGAGTTTCTTCTCTCCCCTTAACCCTTATAAGGTTGTCCTTTCTTACCCTGTGATCCCTTTGAAAGTTAAAATTACAGGGGTGCCTGAGTGGCTCAGTCCATTGAGCGTCCGACTTGGGCTCAGGTCATGATCTTACGGTTCGTGCGTTCGAGCCCCACGTGGGGCTGTGTTCTGACAGCTTGGAGCCTGGAGCCTGCTTCAGATTCTGTCTCTCTGTCTCTGTCTCTGTCTCTGTCTCTCTCTCTCTCTCTCTCTCTCTGGGCCCCTCCCCCGCCCATGCTCTGTCTCTCTCTGTCTCAAAAAAAAAAAATAAACATTAAAAGAAAATTTTTTTTTATTTTAATTAAAAAAATTTTTTTAATCTTTTAGTAAAATAAAAGTAAAGTTAAAATTACCTTCAGGGTTGCCTGGGTGGCTCAGTTAAGCATCCGAGTCTTGATTTTGGCTCAGGTCACGACCTCATGGTTCATGAGTTCAAGCCCTGCATCAGGCTCTGCACTGGCAGCACGGAGCCTGCTTGGGATTTTCTCTCTCGCTCTCTCTCTTCCCCGCCCCCACTCGTGCTCTCTCTCTGTCTCTCTTGAAATAAATAAACTTTAAAAATGCTTTCAGGTTTAGGGGAGCCCAGCTGGCTCAGTTGGAAGAGCGTGTGGCCCTTGATCTTGGGGTTGTGAGTTCGAGCCCCATGGTGGATGTAGAGATTACTAAAAAAATAAAAATAAACAAAATTGTTTACAAAAATTACCTTCACGTTTATACCTCTACGTGTACTAAGTATGACACGTGTCTAAAATGCCAGGATAAGCTCCTCTTGGAAGGCGAGATTGCATAATAACAGATGTCATTTTAGAAATTTTTTTTTTT
>NW_024412447.1:10880978-10903552 GCF_014898765.1 Herpailurus yagouaroundi | reverse complement strand
AAGCAGGCTCCAGGCTCTGAGCTGTCAGCACAGAGCCCGACGCGGGGTTCAAACTCACGGACCGTGAGATCATGACCTGAACCGAAGTCGGACGCTCAACCGACTGAGCCACCCAGGCGCCCCTAATTACTACCGCTTTGTAATAGAACTTGAAATCTGGAATTGGGATGCCTCCAGCTTTGTTTTTGTTTTTCAAGATTGCTGTCTGAGGTCTTTGGTGGTTCCATACAAATCTTAGGATTGTTTGTTCTAGTTCAGTGAAACATGCTCTTGGTATTTTGGTAGGGATCGCATTGAGCCTGTAGATGGCTGTGGGGAGTATGGCTATTTTAACAGTATTTGTTCTTCTAGCCCATAAGCATGGAATGTCTTTCCATTTCTTTGTGTTGTCCTGAATTTCTTTCACTGGTACTTTTTTTTTTTTTTTTTTACATTTTATTTATTTTTGAGAAACAGAGTGAGACAAAGCGTGAGCAGGGGAGGAGCAGAGAGGGAAGGAGACACAGAATCTGAAGCAGGCTCCAGGCTCTGAGCTGTCAGCACAGAGCCCAATGCGGGGCTTGAACCCACAAACTGTGAGATCATGACCCAAGCCCAAGTCGGAGGCTCAACCGAGCCACCCAGGCGCCCCTTTTCACTGGTACTTTTAATTTTCAGAGTACAGGTCTTTTCACTTCTATAGTTAAGTTTATTCCTAGACATTTTATTGTTTTTGGTGCAGTTGTAAGTGAAATTGTTTTCTTAATTTCACTTTCTGCTGCTCCCTTATTAGTGCACAGAAATGCAACAGGTTTCTGTATATTGGTTTTGTATCCCACAACCTTAGTGAATTCCTTCATCCATTCTGGTAGTTTTTTGGTGGAGTCTGTGGGATTTTCTATATATAGTATCATGTCATCTGCAAATAGCGAGAGCTTTATTTCTTCCTTACCAATTTGGATGCCTTTTATTTCTTTACATTATCAAATTGCTTACATTATCAAATTCTTTACATTATCAAAAAGGGAGTCCTTTTTAATTTAGAGATAATATTACTTCTCATGAAACACCACAGGGTCTGGATTGATTTTGCCATGATTAGGGAAATTTTGAGAGTAAATGAATGTTCCCATCTGGACTTGATTCTTCCATTTGTACTTCATATATTTGAATTCTAAAAATGGTGTCATCGAGTTCATTGTTTTAGGGGGAAAATCCCTCTCATCACTATTTTTTTTTTAAGTTTATTTATTTTATTTTGAGAGTGTGTGTGCATGAGCGGGGGAAGGGCAGAAAGAGACGGAGTTAGAGAATCCCAAGCAGGCTCCGTGCTGTCAGCTCGAAGCCCAATGCGGGGCTCGATCTCATGAACTGTGAGATCACGACCTGAGCTGAAATCGGGCCCCTTAACCAGCTGAGCCACCCAGGCACCCCTCATCACTGTTTATAACAGAGGAAAAGCAGGTGTGGCGTAAGTGCCCAGCAGTTAGCGAAAGGGTCGTGGCCATCCGCTGGGGAAAATGCTCATGGGCATTCCGTGAAAGTCAGCTGTCTGGCTCGAGACAAGTTAGAAACAAAACAGAGGGACGCTCGAGTCATAATTTACAGTAGGATCTCAATTTTGTTTAGAAAGAAATTTCATATAGAAAGAGAAAACTTAGGCGAAAATACAAAAAGAAAGAAAAAAGAAGCCATAGCCACCAGTATTAGAATTAACGTGATTTTACTTTTCTTCCTTTTGCCTTTACCGTTTCCTCGCCCGCTCCACCGGAAGCATAGATTCGTTAAGTATTAGGGGAAAAAGTCAGGTCCTGATGGGTTCTGTGTGAAGGGACCACTTCTCTGCAGGGTGTTTACCCTGAAAGCTTTATTGGGAATTATGTGGCGATGCCGTCAGGATAATTAGACTCGGAGGAGGTGCTTTCCTGTCCGGGGACGATGTCCCTGACCCCCCAGCCAGCAGGGGTAGATGGATTTTCCCTTAGACGGGTAGATGTGTGCGGATTCACTCACACCTGAAGTCAGGGGGGCCTCAGTGGGTTTAAACGTGATATTTACATTGCCCAATTTCAGAGCCATCATAAGGCCTCCGGTACCTCCCATTCTGAGCCATACGGTGTGGGGCTTTTTCCCCTGAAAACCCCACGAAAGGAAACCCTTAAATTACCTTAAATGCTTTTTATTGTGGTGAAACTCACATCACATAAAATTAACCATTTTAGAATAAATGATTCCGTAGCATGTAGTACATTCATGGTGTTGGGCAACCACCACCTCTATCGCGTTCCCGAACATTTCTGTCTCCCCAGAAGGAAACCCTGTACCCATTACCATCCCTCCCCATTCTCTCCTACCCCTCGTCACGGTCATCCACCAATCTACTCTCTGTCTCTGGATTTACTTGTTCTACATAGTTCCTACCGGTGGGATTGCACAATGTGTGACCCTTGGGGCCTGGCTTCTTTCACTTAAAATCTCCAAAGTTCAGGGCTGGGTGGCTCCGTTGGTTGAGCATCCAACTTCAGCTCATGTCATGATCTCATGGTCCATGGGTTCAAACCCCGCATCAGGCTCTGTGCTGACAGCTCAGAGCCCGGAGCCTGCTTCGGATTCTGTGTCTCCCTTCTCTCTGCCCCTCCCCTGTTCATGCTCTGCCTCTCTCTGTCTCAAAAATAAATAAACATTAAAAGCAAATTTTTTTTCAATCATGGTTTATCTGTTCTTCCATTGATGGATGTTTGGGTTGTTGCCTCACAGTACTTCTAAGAATATAACAGGGATGCCTGGGTGGCTCAGTGGTTAAGCATCTGGCTCTTGATTTCAACTCAGGTCATGATCTCATGGCTCATGAGTTCAAGCCCCATATTGGGCTCCGTGCTGTCAGTATGGAGCCTGCTTGGGATTCTCTCTCTGCCTCTTCCCCGCTCGTTATCTCTCTCCCTCTCTCCCTTTCTCTCTCAAACATTTTTAAAAAAATATAGCGGAACATGTCAACTATGTCGTACCCCTGAAGCTATTGCGACGTTGTATGTCACATCTCCTTCAATTGAAAAAGGAAACGGCGGGGGGGGGCGCCTGGGTGGCTCAGTTGGTTGAGCGTCCGACTTCAGCCAGGTCACGATCTCGCGGTCCGTGAGTTCAAGCCCGTGTCGGGCTCTGTGCTGACGGCTCGGAGCCTGGAGCCTGCTTCCGATTCTGTGTCTCCCTCTCTCTCTGCCCCTCCCCCGTTCATGCTTTGTTTCTCTCTGTCCCGAAAATAAATGTTAAAAAAAATTAATAAAAAAAATAAAAATAAATTTAAAAAAAATAAGAAGAAGAAAAAGGAAACAGGGGAGCCTGGCTGGCTCAGTTGAAAGAGTGTGTAACTCTTGATCTCAGGTTCATGAGTTTGAGCCCCACATTGGGTATAGAGATTTTTTTTAAAGAAATAGCTTTTTTAATTTTTATTTCTTTTCAATGTTTATTTTTGAGGGAGAGAGAAAGAGCGAGCAGGGGAGGGGCAGAGAGAGAGGAAGACACAGACTCTGAAGCAGGCTCCAGGCTCCAAGCTGTCAGCACAGAGCCCAACACGGGGCTCGAACCCACGAACTGAACCATGAGATCATGACCTGAGCTGAAGTCGGACACTTAACCGACCGAGCCACCCAGGCGCCCCTGGGTGAGCACCTTTAAACTAACTTACAGTTGAGCAGTAACTAAGAAAGACTCGTTTATGTACAGAGATAGTTTTAGGAGAGTTAAGGTTTACACCCATTCGTGAAAATACCATCCATTTATTTGAAATGTGCAGGGCCATCAAAATGGGTTAACTGCCAATTTATGCATTAATTACAATCGGTTTTTGATTAGTTTGCAAATCGTGCTTGGTATGTTTTATGACAGATTTTACATGTTGAAGAGTCAGTTTTATCTTTATTTTTAAGTTTATTTGGGTTTTTTAAGTAATCTCCACACCCAGCATGGGGCTCAAACCCATGACCCCAAGATCAAGAATCACACCCCTCCTCTGACAGCCAGCCAGGTGCCCTTGGAGGAGTCAGGTTTAAGGATAAAACATTAGTACTTTATCAGATCATAATGCCTTATCTTCTGACACTGTTTCTTAATTGAGTCTGGTGACCCAAATTAGTTCTGGGCTTTTTGGAGCTCAACGGCGTAAAGTGCCCTGAAAGATTTTTTGTTTGTGTGTTTGCTTTTTAATTTGAGAGGCAGTGGGGAGGAGGGGGGAGGTGGAGGTGCGGGGCAGGCGGGGGGAGACAGAGAGAGAGAAAGAGAGAGAGAGAATCCCAAGCAAGCTCCACATTCAGCATGGAGCCCGACCCAGGGCTCGATCCCACAACCCCGGGATCACTACCTGAGCTGAAATCAAGACTCAGCCGCTCAACTGACTAAGCCACCCAGGCGCCCTGGGAAGGTTTTTCTTACTTCAAGTTGATGATGGAAACTGACAGTAGTTTCAGTAAGCTCTTAATGTTCAACCAGGTTGTTAAGGATCGGGCTTTCCAGGACCTACTAGATTTACCAGAAAAATGAGTCATTTTGGGGTTAAGACTTGCAAACTTTGCCACATTTCCTCCCCAAATTCTGTGTTTGAAGCAGCCCCGGAACACTGCAGGACAACCTAATGGCTTTTGTTTGACAATGTGGCTCGTGTCCCTTTGAGGTCTTGCTCTTTAGATGCAGAAAACGGTGGGGTGCCTGGTGGCTCAGCTGGTTGAGCGTCTGACTTCAGCTCAGGTCACCATCTCACGGTTCGTGAGTTCAAGCCCCGCATTGGGCTCTATGCTGACAGCTCGAAGCCTGGAGCCTGGTTTGGATTTCAGATTCTGTGTCTCCCTGTCTCTCTTCCTCCCCAGCTTGCTCTCTCTCTCTCTCTCTCTCAAAAAATAACAGCAAAAAAATTAAAAATTAAAAAAAAAAAAAGCAGAAAGCCAGACGCCAGATGATGATCGTTCGCAGAACACATGGATCGAGCTTTAAGTTCTCAAGGGACTAGAAAGTTCCTTTACATTTCCCACATGTAACTTCACTTGTGTTTGTCGTTTGACCAGAAAACGTGATAATGTCCACTCTGCTTTTGTTTTTTAACCCTGTCTGAGCCTTTCCTTGACTGCCTGGTAAATCGTTTTTCAGAGGACGTGTGCTTCTTAAATGTCCTCTTGGCCATTTATGTTCTATTTCCCCTCCCTCTCCCCCTCCTTTAAACTGAGTAACAACAAAGAAAATACACGTTTAAACATCCCTTTGAAGTCAAATTATACCGACTGATGCATTAGAGGCTATGAACTAAATAAAAAGTTAGGCTCTTTCCCCTGTGACCTTGACACTGAACTGCAGAGACCCAACTATCAGTTATGCTGTGGCGCCTTGTTATCCCGCAGCTAATTGTTCTCCGAAGCTTTAAAAATCGAATCTGTGCTTCTGACCAAAGTAGCACCTTGGCATTTTTAGAGGAGAATTGACCTAATTTTCTTCGAGTTCTAAATTTCAGTTTCTACTTTTAGGAAGGACAACTGCCTCGGGTATTACACGTTCTGCGGTGGGTGTTGAAGATCTTAACATCGTTCAGGTGACAATTCCAGGTATGGAAGCTTATCTGGCTTTATCATTATTTATTTTCTATGTTTCCTTTTGTTCTATTTTTTTAAATTTTGTTTTGTTTTGTTTTTGAGAGACAGAGAGAGACACAGCATGAGCGGGGATGGGGCAGAGAGAGAGGGAGACACAGAATCCAAAGCAGGCTCCAGGCTCTGAGCTGTCAGCACAGAGTCCGACGCAGGGGCTCAAACCCACGAGCTACGAGATCATGACCTGAGCCCAAGTCAGATGCTTAACTGACTGAGCCACTCAGGCACCCTCCTTTTGTTCTGTTTTAACCATTTTGTGACACGGGTTAGTCCCTCAGAGCTGGTATTTATCTATTTATTTATTTATTTATTATATTTTGCTTCACCCTGTCAGCTAAGCAATGACAATTCAGGAATTGAAAATACGCTACAGATTGTCACACACTGCATATCTCGCTCATATCAGACATCATCAGATCTGTTTCTTTTCACAGCCATGCCCTGGAATTACCTGGAAAATACCCGCCAGGGCAGGCAACTCCAACCACCAGCTACCGTTAAATTGGAATTGGCCATAGAGGTGAAATTTATCTGCTGCCTGCCAAGCAATCTCTTCTGAATACATATTTGTAAGGTCTATCTGGAGAGATGCAAAAGAATCTAATAACCTAGTTTCTCCAAGGAAAGAAACAGACCGAAGAGAGGGATGGGAGAGAGATGTTTCATTGTACACTATTCTGTGTCTCATGAATTTTGAACCATGTAATTTCTTTCTAATCCTACTACATCTTCTTCCTTTTACTTGTCATATTGCATTGGCTAGGATTGCTAATGTTGAAGAGTAGAGGTGAAAGTGGACATCCCTGTCTTGCACGATGTTGAAAATGTTCCGAACCTAAAGTAGTATGGAGTGTGTTTACATGGAGTTATAATTTGGCAAATTCTCTATCATCTGTAGCATTTCCAAAATGTTTAATTATTGCTAAAACTAAATTGAATGATAAGCCAGGTAAAGTGTTTTTTATCACGTGCCATCAGGCACTTCCTCCAACAGCTTTCATGGGGGTGAATAAATACATCAGTAACCCTTGTTTCCTTGATTGTCTAATTATTTTTAGATAATGAGAAGGACCGATTATCCAGCATTGAAAAGATAAAACAACTAAGAGAACAAGTCAATGACCTCTTTAGTCGAAAATTTGGTAAGTTTTTATATTGTTACGTATCCAAAATGTGTATTTTGAAGTATTTCTTTTTAATTGAATACTTTATCCAAGAAATTGATCTTTCTGGGGGCACCTAGCTGGCTCAGTCATAAGAGCGTGTGACTCTTGATCTGAGGGTCATGAGTTTGAGCCCCATGTGGGGTGTAGAGATTACTAAAAAAAAATTTTTTAATAAAATTTAAAAAAAATTTTTTTTAATGTTTATTTTTGAGAGAGAGAGAGAGATAGTGGTTGGCGGAGGGCAGAGAGAGAGGGAGGCACAGAATCCAAAGCAGGCTCCAGGCTCCGAGCTGTCCCCGCAGAGCCCGACGCGGGGCGCTGCAACTCACAAGCCACGAGATCATGACCTGAGCCAAAGTCGGACGCTCAACCGACTGAACCACCCAGGTGCCCCAATATTTTTCCAAAAAGAAATTGATCTTTCTACGAAGGGGTTATGATCAAGATGCGTGTGAATTTTTTCCCAAAGAGCTTTTACACGCACACACGAGTTACAATGATAATAGCTATTTTTGATTTCCTTAGTTCTTACCGTGGCTGAACATTGCTTTTAGCACTCACCTGTGATTAATCACGTACCCTTCACAAACCTTTACCCTCTTTCGGGTGGATGCTGTGATCGTCTCTCTTTAACGGAGAGAGGAACCGGATCTGCTTTACGGCCCGTTGCCAGTTTCCCAGTCAGTAAGATTATTCGAGAAGTAGTAATGGCTGATCGCCCGTGTTGGTCACTTGGCGAGAAGGATTTTAACCTCTTGGCAGTAACCCCACGGTCTGGGCGAAAGTAAGTGACCCACTCAAGTAGGCCTTTCGTTGTCTGTCTCATCCCAGGGGAAGCAATTGGGGTAGATTTCCCCGTGAAAGTTCCCTACAGGAAAATCACGTTCAACCCCGGCTGTGTGGTCATCGACGGCATGCCCCCGGGGGTGGTCTTCAAAGCCCCCGGTTACCTGGAAATCAGCTCCATGAGAAGGATCTTGGATGCTGCGGAATTTATCAAATTCACAGTCATCAGGTGAGTGAGCGCTCCCTGCTTGGCCACGAGAACCAACGTGCGGCTCGCCGTGTGCGCAAGGTGGGCCTTTTTTTTTTTTTTTTTACCCCAGGAGGTGGGCGGTGGGTCCCTGAAGCCAAGCTTCTGCGCCAAGCCGCCTCCCCCACTGAGTTTACCGTACTCTGCTCCTGGGAGCCGTGTGTCCATGTCCCTGGTGACGGCGGCGGCGGCCTCCCCCGCTGCGCCTAGCGTAGTGTTGACGCTCGCCGAAGCCCGTCAACCGGAACTGACCGGGCAAGAGGGGACGGGTGACCTCTGTTGCATTCACCGTGTCTCTTTCTCTTCAGACCGCTTCCGGGCCTCGAGCTTAGCAACGGTGAGTATCCCGGGTGGCGAGAAGGGTGTTCTGGCACCCAGCGTGCCGTGCGACGCGTCTCGGCGGGCACCCCCTGCTTCTTGAGCCTTGAGCCTTACGGCAAAGCGTGCTGCTCTCTAGATGCACTTTCTTTTTTCCCCGCTGGCGAAAAAGGCGATCGGGTCCTTTAATTCTGCTGCTCAGCCAGGCATTTCTTCTCCCGCGATGGTCTGGTGCGGCTCACTGGTGCGCCCTCATCCGGGAGCCCTCCAGGGGCGGGTAGGTCGATGCCGAAGCAGCCCATCCTAGCCGGTAAATAGGGCCTGCCTGGCCACCACAGCTCCACCCGCCCCGTGATCCCCCACCCAGATCTCCCCACAGTTCAGACCCAAAAGGGGTACCGCCTGGCACAGACAGGGGCTCCCAGGGCCCCCTCAACCGGTTCTGACAGAGCAATGCCCCAGCCACCGTGCGTGGCAAATATCTCCCCTGGAGTCCCTGCACGCAACTTAACACCCTGGAGGGTGAGTGAAGCAGGTGGAGAGCTGTTCTCAAGAGTGCGAGTCACGAGGGAACCTCCTCGTTTACGGTTTGAAAACAACGAAAACACTCTTGACAAACGCCCGACTGTTATTCCTAAACTCACCTTGTTGCCAAATGAATTTTTTTTTTTTTGGTACCTTTTTGTACCCAGCTTTACGGGGGCATGGTTTGCGTGCCGTAAAACTCGCTCGTGTGCAGTGTGCACACGTCAGTGATTTTTAGTAAATTTACAGAGTTGTGCAACCGTCACCACAATCTAACGTTAGGACATTCCTGTCACCCCCAAAACATTCCTTCTACCCATGTCCCGTCATTTCCCGTTCCCGCCCCCAGCCCCAGGCAACCACCGAATTGACTTTCTTTCTGTCTCTGCCTTCATTTACTTAAAGTGAATTTTTAGGCCTGTGTTTTCTCCCAAGTAGAGCTCACCTGCATCGTGGCCAGATTTCTTTAAATTTCAAACAAGTAAGTTCTGTGCGGTCCCGTGGCTATCTATGACCATGGTCTTTTGTGACTCACAGCAGGTAAATCACGCGCCTTCCGTGGCCATCCATGTCTCTGTTATTTCAAAGTTCTCTGGAGACCCAAATGAAAAAATATGCATTAAAATGCAAACATACTGCCAGATCATTCTTGCTTAAACCAGATGCGGCAAACATAGGTCCTTGCTGAACTTTACGAAAGATGCCTTTCTTTTGGCTCATGTACCTTTTTTTTTTAACTTTTTTTAAAAGTTTATTTATTTATGAGAAACAGAGAGACAGAGTGTGAGGGGGGAGGGGCAGAGAGAGAGGGAGACACAGAATCTGAAGCAGGCTCCAGGCTCCGAGCTGTCAGCATAGAGCCCAAGCCCAGCTTGGGGCTTGAACCCATGAACCATGAGATCATGACCTGAGCCGAGGTCAGACGCTTACTGCGTAAGCCACCCAGGCGCCCCTGGCTCATGGACCTTTTAAAAATGGGAACATGCGGCCAACAGTGAAAAGCCAGGGACTTTTGCAGAAAAAAAAAAAAGAAAAGGAAAAAGAAAGCCACAGACTTTTTCATAAAAGTCTATTTCTGGGGGTGGGGGGCACCTGGCTGGCTCAGTGGATGGAGCACATGACTTACTCTTGGGGTCGTGAGTTCGAGCCTCACCTGTGGTGTAGTTTACTTAGAAATTAAAAAAAAAAAAAGTCAATTTCCGAAGTTTCTTTTTTTATTATTATTTTTTTTAACGTTTATTCATTTTTGAGAGACAGAGACAGAGCATGAGCGGGGAAGGGGCAGAGAGAGGGAGACACAGAACCCAAGGCAGGCTCCAGGCTCCGGGCCATCAGCACAGAGCCCGATGAGGGGCTCGAACTCACAAACTGCAAGATCATGACCTGAGCCGAAGTTGGTCACTTGACTGAGCCACCCAGGCGCCCCGTTTTTTTTTTTTTTTAATTTTTTTTAATGTTTATTTATTTTTGAGACAGAGACAGAGCATGAACAGGGGAGGGTCAGAGAGAGAGGGAGACACAGAATCCCAAGAAGCAGGCTCCAGGCTCTGAGTGGTCAGTACAGAGCCCATCGCGGGGCTCAAGCTCACGGACCGTGAGATCATGACCTGAGCCAAAGTCGGAAGCTCAACCGACTGAGCCACCCAGGAGCCCCTCCAAGGTTTCTTTAGAAATCTGAAGATCTGGCCACCGTGGGCCCACGTTCCCTCCAGCGGCAATTCACTGGAGTGGAGGATCTGGCCGTCCCTCTCAGCAGGGGTGGGTTAACCATGCCCATCCCCCAGCCACTTTACCCCTGACATTTATCATCATGCTTTTGCAATCATTTTTCGTAAAGAGAAAAAGTGAACTATTTCTTGTCTCCGTGTCTCTATCAAAAGTGGGAAAGAGAAAGATAGACCAGGAGGGCCGCGTATTTCAAGAAAAGTGGGAGAGAGCGTATTTCTTCGTGGAAGTGCAGAACATTCCTACGTGTTTAATATGCAAACAGAGCATGTCGGTGTCCAAAGAATACAACCTCCGACGTCACTATCAGACGAACCACAGTAAGCACTACGACCAGTACACGGAGAAGCTGCGTGATGAGAAGCTCCACGAGCTGAAGAAAGGACTCAGGAAGTACCTCCTGGGGTCCTCAGAAATCGCGGGTCCCGAGCAGAAACAGGTGTTTGCGAACGCGAGTCCCGACGAAAACGCTGCCACGCAGCCCGTAGAAGACGTGGCCGGGAAATTATGGGAGAAGTTACGTGAAAAAATCAAGTCATTTGTGGCTTATTCCATTGCAATCGACGAGATCACGGACATAAACAACACCACCCAGCTGGCCATATTCATCCGTGGCGTGGACGAGAATTTCGACGCGTCGGAGGAGCTTTTGGATACGGTGCCCATGACGGGTACAAAATCCGGCCACGAGATGTTTCTGCGGGTCGAGAGAAGTCTTAAGAAGTTTCACATCGACTGGTCAAAACTGGTAAGCGTGGCCTCGACCGGCACCCCTGCGATGGTAGACGTGAACGACGGACTGGTCACAAAACTCAAGTCCAAGGTGGCAACGGTTTGCAAGGACTCGGACCTGAAGTCTGTGTGCTGCATCATCCACCCGGAGTCCCTCTGTGCGCAAAAGCTGAAGATGGACCACGTGATGAGCGTGGTGGTGAGCTCCGTGCACTGGATCTGCTCCCGTGGCCTGAACCACAGCGAGTTCACGACTCTGCTGTATGAACTGGAGAGCCAGTACGGCAGCCTGCTGTATTACACCGAGATTAAGTGGCTCAGCCGTGGGCTGGTGCTCAAGAGGTTCTTCGAGTCGCTGGAGGAAATCGATCACTTCATGTCATCCAGAGGGAAGCCCCTACCTCAGCTGAGCTCTCAGGACTGGATCCGAGACTTGGCCTTCTTGGTCGATATGACAACGCATCTGAACACCCTGAACATGTCCCTGCAAGGGCACTCGCAGGTCGTGACGCAGATGTACGACTTGATCCGGGCGTTCCTCGCCAAACTGTGCCTTTGGGAAACTCACCTGGCGAGGAACAACCTGGCCCACTTCCCCACGCTGAAGTCGGTTTCCAGAAACGAGAGCGACGGCCTGAACTACATTCCCAAGATCGTGGAACTAAAGACCGAATTCCAGAAAAGGTTGTCCGACTTCAAACTCTACGAAAGCGAACTGGCCCTGTTCAGCTCCCCTTTCTCGGTGAAGATCGAGAGCGTGCACGAAGCGCTCCAGATGGAGGTCATTGACCTGCAGTGCAACACGGTGCTCAAGACGAAATACGACAAGGTCGGGGTCCCGGAGTTCTGCAAGTACCTGTGGAGCACCTACCCCAAGTACAGGGTCCACTGCGCCAAGATTCTGTCCATGTTCGGGAGCACCTACATTTGCGAACAGCTCTTTTCCATCATGAAACTGAGCAAAACCAAATACTGCTCCCAGCTGAAGGGCCCGCAGTGGGATTCCGTGCTCCACATCGCGACGTGACTTTGAACGCGTCCCCGGCCGCGCGAGCCTGAAATCCCCTCAGCCCAGGGGATCGTGAGGTGAGAACGGAGTTATGAAAGGTCGCCGTTTCCTGTTTTTTCCCCCACTTCGACTCGGAAATGGAACTTGCCGTATCCCTGTTTGTATGACATTTTATGCTTCACCCATAGTCCAGTAAAAAATCAATACTGTTTTCTTGTATTTCTCTGGCGGTCCCCTTCTCTTAACGCCTGGCGGGTTTCACTCGTTCACCAACGCGCCCGACCCCCGCCGGCGTTGAGGCGTTAACGCCGAAGGTTAAATCAGTCAACAGAGAAACAGAGAGAGAGGTGTAGATCATGGAGGGTATATTTGCACACACATCTGTCTCCCCGCTTGTTACACGGCGCCCCATGTGCTCTAACGGGTTTGCAAGCTTGGGGACAGTCTGCTGGAGACACATTCACATACTCCTGTATGACCTGTCCCTGCCTCCACACCAACCCACAAAGGTACGACTTACCAATGGAAAACCCCAGAAAACAAATAACACGGGCTTTCAAAGGCTAAGCTATTGGTCAAGCCTAGGCTTGAAAGTTGTCTTTTTTTTTTTTTTTTTTGGTAAACTTTATTTGGAGGGGCACCTACCTGGCTGGCTCAGTCATGAGAGCACCTGACTCTTGATCTCCAGGTGGTAAGTTCGAGGCTCGCGTTGGGTGCGAAGATGGCTTTAAAAATAAATAAATACACTTTATTTTGAAATAATTTCTTTTTTAAAAAAATTTTTATTTTGGGGGCGCCTGGGTGGCTCAGTCGGTTGAGTGTCCGGCTTCGGCTCAGGTCATGATCTTGCATTTTGTGAGTTCGAGCCCCGCGTCGGGCTCTGGGCTGACAGCTCGGAGCCTGGAGCCTGCTTTGGATTCTGTGTCCCCCTCTCTCTCTGCCCCTCCCCTGCCAGTGCTCTCTCTCCTTTAAAAAAATAAAAACATTTAAAAAATGTTTTATGTTTATTTTTGATAAATAGAGACAGAGCACAAGAGGGGGAGGGGCAGAGAGAGAGGGGGACACAGAATCCGAAGCAGGCTCCAGGCTCCGAGCTGTCAGCCCAGAGCCCGACGCGGGGCTCGAACTCCTGAGCCAGGAGATCGTGACCTGAGCCGAAGTCGGACGCTTAACCGACTGAGCCACCCAGGCGCCCCCTATTTTGAAATACTTTCAAATGTGTAAAGAAGTTGCAGAAATGAGAGTGGCACGAAGAATACTTACGTGTCCTCTTGCCAGATTCTCACCTTGTTGAACTTTTACCCCTTTGCTTTACCACTTGTTCACCTGGTTTCTGTCTTTCATGTGCGTGTGCGCGTGTGTGTGTACAGCGTTGCCTGCAAGTGTGCACGCCTGAGTGGTTTACATACACCATCTACCCCTACTTGCGGGAACCTCTTCCAAGAACGGGGATATTCGCTGACACAGCCACGAGCTAGTCACCAGCTGCAGAAAATCGAACATCCATGCGGTACTTTGATCTCGCTCAGCGTGGGTGCTCCAGTTTCCTCCCAGTTAAGCCAGGAACGTCCTGATGACCTTTCCTTCACAGCACCTTCCCCGGAGGGGTGGCCTCTGAATGCATGTGTGCGCACCCGCGCACGCCCTGTGCTTCATCCCTGTTGGCGCTGGAATTAGTGACCCAAATTGTGACTACTTTCCGGATTGGAGGAATTAATCTGACCAGGGAACGGGGTCCTGCGCAAGGCACCCGGCCTCAGCTGAGGCCTGAACCCATGGCTTCAAACGCAGGGAAAATGACCCCAGCCCGGCAGTTCCTGTCCTTGACGGGGCTGACCGCAGGCACAGCTGGGTCCGGCTGGCTCAGAGGCTCCCTTCCAGGGAGGGGGCGGGGCGGTGGGCTGGTTTACAAGGGGGTCGGAGGGGACCCGCCCCTGGTGTACCTGTAATGTTAACACCAGGAGGTGTCGCCCCGTGGACCCCCGCAGGCAAAGATCGGCCCCCTCGTTTTACAGACCGGCAGTTAGGGCTCAGAGTGATGAACCGGCCTGCCAAGGCAGCACAGGAAAGAAGTCGTCAGGACTCACACCAGGTCTGTGTGATTCCAAAGCCCATGCCGTTCCGTGACAGGTGGCTGTCCTGTGCGGCTTCCTGGCGGTTAGCCCGTCAGGTGATGCCGAGGGAGGGGCTAGCAGGGTTCAGCCTGGGCTGCCTTCTGTGACTGGACCATCCGCGGGCTCTTCTGTGTTGAGTCAACCCTTCTGGCTCCAGCTTCCTTTTTTTTTTTTCTTTTTAAATTTTTTCTTAAGTTTGCTTATTTTGAGAGCGAGAGCATGCACAAGTTGGGGAGGGCAGAGAGGAAGAGCGAGAATCCTAAGCAGGCTCTGCACTGTCAGCACAAAGCCCGACCCGGGGCTCAAACCCACGAACCGTGAGATCATGACCTGAGCTGAAACCAAGAGTCAGACACTTAACCAACTGAGCCACCCAGGTGTCCCTCCCCCCTCCTCCCCCCCGCCAGCTTCCTTCTTTACCCTACATGTGTGTTGGGACCACAGTGGCCCAGCACTGCCATTCATGTGACTGATGTGACTGAGCCAAGCCTGGGAGAATTGACTGAATGAGCAGGTGGTATTCTGGGGTCATGGTGATGGGGTGTCTGCAAATGAGAGCACTTAGGAGCAGGGTGGTCCAGCCCAGTCTGGGAGCTGGGAACTCGATTTGATGACCTCCATCAATTCCAAGGGCAAAACCCTACTGCACCTGTCCCAAGCCCTGTCTTCTCATCCCAGGGTAGACACAGGACACTAGTCACTCCTCCAACACAGCCCTGGGGCAGGTGGTTCAGAGCTCTGGAAGGAAGCAAGGCCCCATGGCACCCCCCCCCCTCCTCTGAGCACCCATTGGCCCCAGCACCACCACTAGGACTGAGCCACAGGTCAGGAGCACTGGGGGGTCAGGACAATGTAATGGATCCGGTAGGGCTTTGGAATCAGAAAGAAAAGCCTGGCTCACCTCCCACCTCTGCCACTTGCTGTGTTACCCTAAACAATTGCCTACAATTTTCTGAGGCTTGGTTTCCTTGTCCATAAAGTACCTACCTGACAGGTCGTTCTCAGAACCAGAAACCATGTAAGGAGCCCGGCTTTATGCCTGGCCTCAAGAAAACTGACCGCATAGGGCACTTGGGCGGCTCAGTCCATTAAGCATCTGACTCTCGGTTTCGGCTCAGGTCACGATCTCATCGTTTTGTGGGTTCGAGCCCCACACTGGGCTCTGTGCTGACAGTGCGAAGCCTGCTTGAGATTCTCTCTCCCTCTCTCTCTGCCCCTCCCCGACTCACGCCCTGGCTTTCTCTCAAAATAATTAAAAAAAAAAAAAATACTGGCGGCACACACACCATGCCCAACTCAGACCCAGACACCTACAGGCACACCAGCCCAGTGCTCTCTGTTGGCTCCACGGGGGACAGCAGAGGCCCCCGGACATGCCCCCCTGACCTCAGGCCCACACACCACCGGGGCCTACACATCAGCACATGACAGTGGGGCATCATGAGGCCACCTCCAAAGGGACCAGAAATACAGAAAAACATGGGGGAAAACATTTGATCAGGACTTTAGCTAAGAGACACTGAAACTACAAATTATGAAATATTATGAAAATATTTTATCTTATACAGTTTTTTTAAGTTCTGATTGCAACTGAACAAGCAAAGGGCTTGGGGTTGTTGGTGGTTAATTCTCCCACAGCTTTGTAAGATAGTCCTTGACGGGCTGGACTTTTCCAACAAAGCGGGTCTGCAAAAAGCAGCAGAGCACAGGGCTCAGTGATTTTCTCAAGGCCTTTTGGGGGTCAGATTATCCTCTTGAGAAGCATGGGTCTGCCGATTTTCCACGACCTCTAAGGGACCAGCCTTGGCCACCCTCAGGTGCCTCCTTCCACGAGCAGGAACAGCTCTTCCTGCTACCCCATGGCCTTCCCCACAAGCTGCATCTGTTCCCAGACTGCCGCTCCAGGTCGCACCCTAGTGTCTTTGCATTTTGCAAAAGATCGACCAGCAAAGACTTTGAGGCCGTGGGCTTGCAGCCATGCTGGGGTAGGCCGTGAGGATCTGTTCATCACTGAACAATTGCTTTCTGGAACAACCTCCAAACCGGGCAGCGTCTCTGAATAATCAGAGGCGCTTCCTACCTGTACCCCAATTACAATTTCTCTTTGTCACCTAAGGTGCAAACACCGCGCACTGTGGCACCCTTCCTCAGTGGGACCAAAGTTTCCGCAGGCAGTGTCTATCCAGACAAACGGCCAGCGGGCGGACCGCGGGTTCCTCTTGCACCTCACCCTGTGCAAACAGTTCTTGCAACTCCCCGCCCCCCCTCCCCAAATTCTGGCCCCAGCAGAGCTCACAGCCCTCAGTCCTAATTCTAGAGATAAGGCGTGCCCAGCCCAGTCCGGCCCGCTTCTCTACAGAGCCTCAGTCCACTCCAGGCAACATTTATTGACAGCGGTTAACAGGTGGGGCGGGGCCCAGGGCTGCCGGAAGCATCCGGACCTCCGGATCTGTACAAGTGTATACTGGAAAGGGGCGGGACGGGGCGGAGGGGCCAGGGCGCCATCTACGGGAGGCGCCGCGGCCTCAGACTGCGGACGCCAGCTTCCGCTTGGTGCTCTCGCTGCAGCGGTGCAGGATGAGGTCTGCGCTGGGCCGCGGGGGCACCGCGGGCTGTGGTTTTGCGCCTCCAGTCTGCGCCTGTTCCCTTGCTGCGGAAAGCCCAGACCCGTGAGAGGCCCGGCTCCGCCCTTCAGGCCCCGCCCCGCCTTCTAGGCACCGCCCCGGGCACCGCCCACCACCAGGCAGCTGCAGACACTCAAGCCGCCGGCTCCCAGCGCTCTGCGGCCCTGGCCGCGCCTGGCCCCGCCTCCAGGCCCCGCCCCGGGCACGCCCCACCCCACCCGCGGCCGCGGCAGGCACTAAGTCCAGGGCTACCTGAGCGCTGCGGCTCGGGCCGCGCCTGGCGGCGGCGCTGCTGCAAAAAACGGACACTGTTGCGCCGATAGGTGTCCTGGCTGAGGCGCTTCCGCGACCGCTGGTGGATGCTGTGTGCGTTGCGGATGGACGACCTGGGCCCAGAGGGATGGGGACATTGCTCAATTCCTGTGCGGCCCTCCTCCTCCTCCTCGTCCCTGCCTGCGGGGACTCGCACGACCGCTCCTGGAGTCCAACGACTGGCCGGGACCCCACACGGCTGGGCAGGGCATGATTGCGGCTACCCAGCGCCGATGCGGACTCCAGTCGGGTTGCAGAGCCCAGGTCTATTTCCCACGCCCTTTGGCGGCCTTCAGCCCGTGTCCTCCCCAGGAAGACCTCTGCACTGCCGCCCCCCCCCATGGGCGGTCCCCAAGGACTCTAGGCATCGACGCCTACGCCTTCACCTCCACCTCACACCCCTGCTTTCCCACCGCCCCCGTGCCAACCCCACGGTGAAGGAGGGCACGTCCATCTTCGACCCAGTGAGGGTGAGGCCTCCCCAGCCTGTCCCTGCCTCCACCCCGGCCTCCCTCCCCAGCGCTGGCAATGCAGGGCCTGGACAGACAGGGGGACCCGTGGTACACCCCCCTCCTCGGCCCCGCCCAATCCCGGGATGCTCGCTCACCTCCGGGGCGGCGCCCCTCGGCTCTTGATCTGGCGTTGGGCCTGGGCTGCATCCTGCCCAGACTTCTGTAGGTACATGGATGGAAAGTAGCCTGTGACATCGCCTTTCCTGCAACAGAGGCAGCCCTTGAACCCCAGGCAGTCACGGCAGGGAGTAGGGGCCTCAGACGTGGGGGGCTCAGGGATCCCTCTAAACAGTCCGGGTTAAGGCAGCTGGGAGGTTGCAGACACCCCGGTGCCCGCGGACACCAGACCCTAACCCTCTGGGCCTCAGTCTCCTCATCTGTGCAACACAGGCCCCCACAGCTGTGATGGTGGTAGTGGGAGGAAGTCAGCAGGTCCACCTTGCCCCCCAGGGACATGTGTTTGCAATGAAGCATCTGCAACAGCCTGTTTGTCAGATTTTTCCTTTATGGTCACTGCTTTCTGTATCTAAGAAACTTTCTGCCCATCTCCAGGGCACCAGGTTCCCCTATGCTTTCTTTCCAAAAGGTTTTTGTGCTTGGCGAAACCCACGACCCATCCCGAATACATGTGAGTGCTGCTGAGGTAGGGGCCTAGACGCCTTTTCTCCATGTGGACGCCCGAATGTTCCAGCACCACTTGTTGAAAAGATGTTTTCTTTCCGTTCTCACCACTATAATGTGAGAGCAAGAAAAAAAAAAAAACCCACTTTGCATAATACAAACCTCACTCTGCAAAACTGATTCCTCTTGGCTGGTGGGAGAATCACAGGCAGATTCTCAGAGGTGCGTGGCGGGGGGGGGGGGGGGGGGGGTAAACTGAGCGGTGGTCAGAAAGATTGAGAAACCCTGCCTCGAAACCTCCAGCCCAGGGCCATGCTGATGGTGGGTACCGTGGCCACAGGCTCACTGGGGCCCTGGACAGACTCAGGGCTCTGAAAAGGTGGATATGGATCTGGGGAGCCCCAGTGGGCCCAAGAAAACGGCTAAGTCCTCAGGGTTCTCCTTTTCCCCAGGAGGAATGAACAGATAAGAATCATTTGCAACAGGGGCACCTGGGTGGCTCGGTCAGCTGATCGTCCGACTCTTGATTTGGGCTCATGTCATGATTTCATGGCTTGTGGGATCGAGCCCCCGAAGAGGCTCTGCACCGCCTAATTGGGATTCTCTCTCCTCTCTCTCTGCCTCTCCCCCACTTGCATGCGCGCATGCTCTCTCTCTCAAAACAAATAAACTTAAAAAAAGAATCAACTGCAACAAAAGATTTAAAAGGAAAAGGGATGACAGGGCCTGCCTCTACCAGTTCGCAAATACAATAATGAACACAATCAATTGTGTTGTTTATAGAAGGACTAATAGATGGCGAGGTGACCCCAAGTCTCAAAGGAAAAAAGGTCCCCACTCAGACAAGGACACTGAACCCCGAAAGACGGGAGGGGTGGGATTATCCCTGGTCTACCACCAAAATGGAGACTGAGTCCAGAGACAGACAGTGGCTTACCCGGAGTCACGCACCCCAATGGGCACGGACCCCAAATGGGCCCTGCCCCAGGCCAGGGCTGGCACTCAGGGTGGGCGCAGTGGGGAGGGAGGGGTGCTCTCCTACCTGACGACCCACCAGCCATCCAGCAGCTTGTGAATGACATCGATGGTTTCGCCCTCCTGCAGGGACACTTCGTCCTCCATCTGGGCAGTGTAGGCTTTGATGGTGACGTAGGGCTCACCTGGTCGTCCGCGGGAGCAGGGACGTGGTGTGAGGGTCTGGCTGCCCCCCCACCTCCGGCTTGCCTCCCTTCCTCTCCTCCCTGGGCCTGAGGCTTCCTGCAGCCCCCGCCCCCGCCACGCCCTCCCTCCTCCGCACCTGCTCCTTGTGGTCTCCCTCTGCAAACTGCTGCCCCCCACCGGTGAGGGGACGCCACTACACCCAGGGGCTCCCACCTCCCACCACCCACAGCAGGGGCCCAGGCGCCTGGATCCCAGGAGGGGCCCGGCAGGAGGTGCAAGGGTGGAGCGCCCATCCACCTGTCACCTGAGCCCCTTGACGTCTGCCAACTGCCCACATCCGGAGCCACCTACCCAGTGTATAGACCTTTCCCCGCTTTTCCAGAGAAGCCACAAATCCACACACTGTTGTGAGATCTCTCCCTTTTAAAATACGGGCAACCAACTCGAACTCGTCTCAACCTCCCCCTGAGCCCCATCCGGCCCAGGGGCTTCCAGTCAGCGAGGATGCCCCCGCTTCCAGGCAGTACGCCTTCCTGACCCTCACCGGTCGGCTTCCCGCCGGCCCGGTCCCCGGCTGGCCCCACCACCTGTCTCAGGCTGGCCGACCTCAGCACTTCACCTCTACTCTACCTCCCGCGTCTCCGTCCTGACCAAGGGCACCACCTCCTCCCCGGGGCCCTCCAACCGGACTATGGGGTCTCCACCCTGGCTGCCCCACTGCCCAGCCCACAATCCTATCTGAGCCCACAGCGGTCACTTCCGGCTTCTTGGCATCCCAGGGCCCCCCCGGTCCCTTCCCCTCACATCGTTATGGTCGTGGAGGGCAGGTGGTACCTTCATAGTTGGGCTCGGGGTCCTCTGCCTCATCAGGACTGTCCAGGGGCTCCAAGTAGGATGCGGGGACCCAACCTCGCTTTGTCTTCGTTTGGCAGAACCACCAGCCTGTGCCAGGCGTGCGAGGCGGGAAGTCTGGGAGGGCCCGGCAGCCGCCCCCCTCCCCCAGGGTGGTAAGGACGCCCCGACATAGGCACACAGACACCCAACACTCGGATTCAGAAATGTCACCTTCAGCACACTCCATGCCCAAGTGACACACAGCCACACACACAGGTCACAGGGTGAGAGCTCAGAATCCGCCTCACACACGTCGTGACCCGGCCACCCGGGGGGTGGGGGGGACATAAGCCCCGGAGGTGCACGGGTGCCCGCAGCCTCAGCTCGGGGACAGAGCAGGGAGGACAGTCAGGGCCCCCGAAGGAGCCACAGCCCGTCAGGTGGGGAGGAAGCCCCAGGCCGTCCGAGAGGCTTGTGGCCACGGCTGCGGGCACCAAGGGGAGGAAGGTCCCGGGAGGGCGGGGAGGCTGACCACTCTCGCTCTTCTCCACGACGTCCACCACGTCGCCCGTGGCCAGAGCCATCTGGGAGCCCGAGCTCTTCTCGAAGTCAGCGATGGCACGGTACGTCTGCAGGATGATGGGGCCCGTGATGTCTGGGCAGAGGGAGGGCAGGGTAAGTGGACGCCGCGGGGCTGGGCTGCCTCCTCCCGGTGGTCCCCTGCATCGGCCACCGGTGCCCTGGTGTCCCCGCCCCACCCAGCTGCAAGCACGCCAGAGGGGTATGCACCCTGCCAGCTGCAAAGCAGCAGGGACAAGCTGGTTAAGCCCCTGACTCTCGATCTCGGCTCGGGCCATGGTCTCACCATTCGTGGGATCGAGCCCCAGGATGTGCTCTGCGCTGACGGCTCAGAGCCTGCTTGGGATTCTGTTTCCCCCTCTCCCTGCCCCTTCCCTGCGTGCACTCTCGCTCTTAAAATAAATAAACTTTTTTTTTAATGTTAAAAACAACAACAATGATCATGCAGTAAAGATCACACACGGTCATGCCCCTGTGTGAGCCATGAAGGCCACCTTGGCCCCCAGACCTGTTCACTCACTCAGCCACGACATCCCCGGGCTGTGGGCACCAGGGTCGTGCTGGGCAATGCAGCCACAGACATGAGCCCCCGAAGCTTCACGTCTAGTGACCCCCCAAAGATCCCCACTCTTTAGTGCAGCCACCGAGACCCTTCAAGGCGGCTCTCCCCCACCCCCGGCCCCTTTCCCTGCACAGCCTGTGCTCAGGATCCCTGCTCACGTTCCCAGACCCCCCAGGGTGACCCACGCGTGACTGCCCATGTCTCTCACCCGTGACGTTGTTGTTTTTGCTGTCTTTGGGCACCAGGTAAGTCTCTGGCTTTTTCACCCTGCGGGAAAGAATAGTCCGGGTTAGACGGCTCAGAAGCCCCGGGCAGACCCACAGAGCTCCCCAAGAGGAAAAGGAAGGTGGGATGGGGGAGGGCACTGTGGAGGAAAGGGCTGGAAAGGCCCCCCAGCCTCCGGCAGACCCAAAGAAGAGAACGCACTTGGGTCCAGGTAAGGAAGCACTCTGGGCTGGAAGAGCCTCTTGTCACCTCAGGGGTCAGCCCCCTCCTCCTGGGGCCTGGGGAGAGCAGCCAACGGGGAGTGGGCGTCCCCGCCCCCCGGGCCCGTGGGAGCTGCCCTGCCCGGGACCGGCGGTGCATCCAGGGGGTCGGTCCACACTGCTGGAGTCTGTCCACGGCGGCCTCACCCATATTCAGTGAGCAGGGAGGACGGAGAGAGGGGCCACCCCAGCAAGACGGCACAGCCCCCTGAGAGCTCATGAGGCTTCTCAGATATTTCCATGCTGGGCCCTGAGTACAGGAGACCCCAGGAGCAGGACAGGAGGAGAAGGAGGTGACAAAGCGGAGGCGTGTCCCGCAATTAGCCGTGGCCACCAACCCCCCACCCTGCTGGGGCTCCGAACTTCCCAGTTGGTAACGCTGTCCGCGGCACCCGTTTCTGCATCTGGCCCTTACCACCCCGGTACAGACGGGAAAACTGCTCTCAGAAGGTTCGGCCAGGCTGAGGATCTAGGATCTCAGGGTCCCGGCCCAGGGAGCCCCACTTCCCCGCCCCCCCCCCCCGGCACCGGACTCCAGGGAAGAGACCTGGCAGGGCACCAAGCAAGTGGCTCAGTCAGTTGAGCGTCTGACTCGGTTTCAGCTCAGGTCACACTCTCGTGGTTTTGTGAGTTCGAGCCCCCCCACCCCCACCCCC
>NW_024412447.1:10754581-10880578 GCF_014898765.1 Herpailurus yagouaroundi | reverse complement strand
TCTCTCTCTCTCTCTCTCTCTCTCTCTCTCACTCTGCCCCTTCCCCACTTGAGCTGTCTCTCTCTCTCTCAAAATAGATAAATAAAACTTAAAAAAAAAAAAAAGACAGAAGGACTTGGCAGGGATGCTGGGGGACGGAGGGGAGGGGTTGCAGGTCACACAGGCCACAGCTGGAATCCCGCCTCCTCCTGCTTCAGGCTGTGTGACTTTGGGCAGGTCGCCTCCCCTCTCTGAGCTTTAGTTATCTGTAACACGGGGGAGGTCCTGTGCCCCCCTCCCCGGGCAGAGCTCACCACCCTCCCCCACTTCGGGGACAGAGTGAGGGGGCCACTCACTGGTTGTCCGTGGGGAGCTTGAGGTCTTCGGGGCGAACCTTGAAGAAGTCGAGGAGGTGGGGACAGCGGGAAATCTTGACAGGCAGGCTCATGAGCGCACCAAAGTACTCGGTGAGGGTGCCCTGGCGACTCTCAGCGACCCGCTGCCCGTCGAACCACCGCGGGGCTGGCCAGGCCAGGGAGGGGCACCAGAGAACTAGTGAGCACCTTCTCAGGTCAAGGTCCCGTGGGCGTGGGGGGAGGGGCGGTGACCCTGCTCCTCACCTGGCAGGTGGGGGATGATCCTGTTCTCTGCGTTGATGTCCCCGGCCTCAATAGGAAACATTTCCTTTAACTGTTTCTAGACAGAAAACAAAAGGGGCAAGAAGGTCCTTTTTTTAAAAAAATTTTCAAGAATGTTTTATTTTTGAGATAGAGAGAGACAGAGTGCGAGCAGGGGAGGGGCAGAGAGAGAGGAAGACGCAGAATCTGAAGCAGGGTCCAGGCTCTGAGCTGTCAGCACGGAACCCGATTCGGGGCTCAAACTCACGAACCATGGGATCATGACGTGAGCCGAAGTCGGACGCTCAACCGACTGAGCCACCCAGGCGCCCCCAAATGTCCTTTATTACAACACTATACAAGTACAGAATTGGAAGCAACCCCTCGAATCACTCGGAGTAGAAACTTCTGGAGGCGTCCTTGGTTCTCTCTTCCTCTCTCACTTCACCTCCTTGCCACCAGCAGGTCCTTTTGCTTCTCCTCCTGAAATCTACCCAGAATCTGACCCTTCTCGCCACCCACATGGCCACCACCTTGGTCTGAATGCCACCGAGCCTGGGTTCTTACATACTCTCCCACGCTTGTCTATCCTCAATCAGCACCCTCTTAAAACTTAAACTGGATCATCCGTCCCTCCTCTGCTCAGAGCCCTCCCTGCCTCTCAGCTCACTCAGAATGGAAGCCAAGAGCCTCACATCAGTCTACTGGGCCCCTCGGACCTGTTTCCGCCCGCCTCGCTGACCTCCTCTGCCACCACCCTTCCCTCCCTTGTTCACTCTGTACCAGACGCCCCTGGATACTCCGGGCCCACTCCTGCCCCAGGGCCTTTGCACTTGCTCTTCCCGTTCCTCCCCCATTTGCCAATGGCGCTTTCTCTTTTTCTTTCTCCTTCTTCAGGTCTCTGCTCAGATAGCTCCCCTGCAGCGAAACCTTCTCCTTGACGATTTCCCTTCCTAACCCAATCCTCCCCGTCCCCCCTCCCTGCCTCATTTTCCCCATAGTTGTAATAACTAACACACTACGCACAGTACTTATGTGTTGTCTGTGTCTTATCCTGACTCCTCTGCTAGAACCTAAGGTCCACAAGGGAAGGCAAGGACTTGGGTCTTTCTTATGCCCTTGTCACCTTTACAGCACCTCCCGCCCCCCAGGTAGAATGCACCTGGCGCTTAGGAAGTGCTCGGTAAGTAGTTGCTGAATGGACGAATGAGCCCAGCAATTAGTAAAAGGGTCTAATCTTACGATGGAACAACCCAGCACACTTCAAAGAGGAGACGCGGAGCTGTGCATGGGCCAAGCAGGAGAGGGTCTCAAACACGTGACCCAGTGACGGTAGCGAGGCCAGCAGGCTGATGGCCTCTAGAAAGCCTGCAGAAAATGCACGCTCCGCACTACTGTACCTTGTTCTTGAACGTGTGTGCGCGCACTTACCCGGGGCTGGAGCAGGCGTTATGGGATGAAGGATGCCTTCTACTCTTTCGTAATGTTTTATTGCCTCTATCTTACAAAAGCCTTGCGGGGCGCCTTGGCTGGCTCAGTCGGCAGAGCGTGCAACTCTTGATCTCAGGATCATGAGATCTTGTGGGGCATAGAGCTTACATAAACACACACACACACACACACACACACACACACACAGAAAGCCTTGCAGCAAACAGCACAGACACATTAACTGTGATCCAGAGTGCTGGCTGTGTGGGACTGCTTACACTACAGTCTTCTTCCCATTTCTCTGCATTTGGTTTTAAACCTCTCATGCAAGAGAGGTTTGAATCTGGCTGACGGCAGGCACCCACAAAGCAAGAGAAGTCAGGGTTGCCTGCCCTCCTTCTCACCTCCCCGGGGACCTCATGGGGCCAGTGACCGGGAGTTAAAGAGCAAACTCCTGGGATGACAACCTGGTGGTGACACTAACCAGGCTGTCCCTTTAAGAACACCCCCAGGATCGGGTGCCTGGGTGGCTCAGTCGGTTGAGCATCCGACTTCGGCTCAGGTCATGATCTCACGGTTCGTGGGTTCAAGCCCCGGGTCGGGCTCTGTGCTGACCGCTCAGAGCCTGGAGCCCGCTTCGGATTCTGTGTCTCCCTCTCTCTCTGCCCCTCCCCCGCTCACACTCTGTCTCTCTCTCAAAAATAAACAAACATTAAAAAAATAAACAAAATTATATATGTATAAAGAATGCCACCAGGAGTTTATGCGGACGGCGTTTCTGTGTGGGAAAAGGAAACTACCCTGGAGATGGACGGAAAGGATGTGAATGTACCTCTTGCCACCGAAATTGTACGCTTGAAATGCTACATTTGTGTTACGTGTACCACATCAAAACGGACTTTAAGGAAGGGCTCCTGGGTAGCACAGTGGGTTCAATGTCTGACTTTTTTTTTTTTTTTCAACTTTATTTTTTTATTTTGAGGCGGGGCGGGGGGAGGGAGGGGCAGAGAGAGAGAGAGGAAGAGAGAATCCCAAGCAGGCTCCATGCCGTCAGCACAGATGCCCAACCCGGGCTCAAACCCACGACCCACGAGGTCACGCACGACCTGAGCCAAAGTCAGGCACTTAACCAACTGAGCCACCCAGGCGCCCCGAGTGTCTGACTCTTGATCTCCGTTCTTGATCTCTGTGTGATGGGGCAGAGCCTGCTTGGGATTCTGTCTCTCCTTCTCTCCGCCCCTCCCCCACTTATGCACACACACACTCTCTCTCTCTCTCTCTCAAATAAATAAAAATTTGAAAAAAGTTTTTAAACAGACTTTAAGGCAAATGTTCTTTTAAGTTAAGAAATAAATAACGCCCCCTTGACTGTGGGCGGGGGGGTGGTCGGGGTTCTTCAGTCCCTGGCCACAGCACCTGGGCTGCCCACCCCCCCCCCACCCCCGGCCAAGGGCAGAGCTGGGAGTGGGGGTGGTGTCCCCTCCCGCCCCCGCCCCCGTCCCCCGCCCGGGCACTCACGTGGAACTCGTAGATTTCCGGGAACCCCCGGTAGACCACCTTCTCGGACAGGTCCTGCCATTTCACCAGGAACATGTACACCTAGGGGGTGGCCGGGGCAGAGGACCTCATTCAGCTTCCTGGTGGAAGCCCAGGGGACTTGGGGGGGTGGAGAGCACTCTTTGGGGCGACCTAGGCCAAGAGAGGGCACTGGCTTCCTGGACCCCAGAGCTGCCACCCTCCAGCTTTAGGATCAGGGCAAGATGTTCAGCTTCTCTCAAATTAACTCAAATCCCTCCTCCATGAATTGGAGATACAGGGAGGGCCCCCCTCCTAGGGCCGGTAGGAGAGCGACAGGTGGTGAGACAGAAGAGCCCGGGCTGGGACGAGACAGGGTAAGGCTCCGTTTCTACCAAATGTCCAGAATGGACACATAGACACCGCAATGTAGATCTGAGGGTGCGGGGTGCTGGGCAGGCAACGCGGGATTTCTAATGGGTACAGGGGTGCTTTTGGGTGGTGACAAAAATCGAATATTAATTGTATGAGGGCCGCACAAGTCTGTGAATACTAAAAACCACCTAGGACTGTACCCTTTACCTAGGTGGATTCGAGGATCGTATCTCAGTGGAGCCATTATTAGAAAGAAAAACAAAAAAACTTGGTAAGGAAAAACCAAAATACAGGCAGGAGAATTCTACTCGGCCACAAAGAGGAACAAATTACTGACAGATGGCAGCCACACGGAGGAATCTCAAAAGCGTTATGCTGAGTGAAAGCCGCCAGACACAAAAGGCCACACACAGGGCAGGACTCGATATCTATGATGTTCCAGAGAAAAAGCGTAACTAATTTAAGGTGGAAAAAAATCAGAACAGTGGTTGCCTCTGGGGGATGGGGGAGGAATGGGTGCGGAGCAGGAGAATCTGGGGTGATGGTAACCATCTATATCTTTTTTTTTAATTAAAAAAATTTTTAATGTTTATTTATGTTTGAGAGAGAGAGCGAGAGAATGTGAGCAGGGGAGGGGCAGAGAATCCGAAGCAGGCTCCAGGCTCCGAGCTGTCAGCACAGAGCCCGACGTGGGGCTCCAACCCACGAACCGTGAGATCATGACCTGAGCCGAAGTCAGACGGCTAACGGACTGAGCCACCCAGGCGCCCCTGGTAACAACCTATATCTTGGCGAGGATTTGGGTTACACAGGGACATGTACCTTCAAAACTCGGCAAATGTCTCTAAGTCTGGTGGATTTCATTTTACATAAATTTTACATCAGACGAGGAAAACACTAGGGGTGCCTGGCCGGCTTAGTCAGCAGAGCCTGTGACTCTTGATCTGGGGGTCGTGAGTTCAAGCCCCACGCTGGGCGTAGAGATGACTTCAATAAATGAATAAACTTCAAAAAAAATCCTTTAAAGAACTTTTTAAAAAGTGAAAGTAAAAAGACAAACAGTGTGATAGAAACATGAGCAAAAGGCATGAAAAGTTCACGGTTATACACCCACACATATATATGTAACCCTAAACATACAAAGAAGTGTCGACTTTACTTATAACAACATCAGGGCAGGGTCATTAGGTAATTGCCAGTTAGTGAAAACAATCAAAATGGTTGTTTGAAGACACAATGGTGCAGTCACACAACGGACTCTTATATACATGTAAAAAAAAAATGGGACAGACTTAATGAACTAATTTGGAGGGAAATCTGTGATATTATAGGATCATGGGGAAAAGGCAGGTGTAGCATATGTCATCATATAGCTTTGTTTATTGTCTGTGTAAAGAAGGAAAAATAAGAAAAAATGCATATATATTTTAAAGTTTTATTTATTATTTTTTAATGTTTCTTTTTTTTTTAAACATTTATTTATTTTTGAGACAGAGAGAGACAGAGCATGAACAGGGGAGAAGCAGAGAGAGAGGGAGACACAGAATCGGAAACAGGCTCCAGGCTCTGAGCTGTCAAGCACAGAGCCCAACGTGGGGCTCGAACTCACGGACCGTGAGATCATGACCTGAGCTGAAGTCGGACGCTTAACCGACCAAGCCACCCAGGTGCCCCTAAACTTTTATTTACTTAAGTAATCTCTATACCCCACGTGGGGTTCGAACTCACTATCCTAAGATTAAGAGTCTCATATTCCTCTGATGAACCAGCCAGGCACCTCAAGAAAATATTTATACATTTTTCTTCTCCCTCCCTTCCTTCCTCTGTTTCTTCCTTTCTTTCTTTTTAAATATTTTATTTTTAAGTAATCTCTACACCCACATGGGGCCGGAATCCACGACCACGAGATCAAGAGTCGCTCAGTCCTCTGACTGAGCCAGCCAGGCATCCCCTTTTTTTTTTTACAAAGAGAAATACAGAAAAGATAAATCAGAATGAGCCTTTGAACATATCTTTCTAGAAAGTTTGATGATCGATTGCATCAAATATGTTAACATATGGCACATTTAAAAATAAAATTAAGAGGCGCCTGGGTGGCTCGGTCGGTAAGCGTCCAACTTAGGCTCAGGTCATGATCTCGCGGCCGTGAGTTCGAGCCCCACATCGGGTCCTGTGCTGACGGCTTGGAGCCTGGAGCCTGCTTCAGATTCTGTGTCTCCCTCTCTCTCTCTGTCCCTCCCCCACTCATGCTCTGTCTCTCTCTCCCTCTCTCAAAAATAAACATTTTTTGAAAAATAAAAAAATTAGACCAACAATGATTAAAAAATTTGTTAATGTTTATATATTTTTGAGAGAGAGAGAGAAAGAGAGAGAGCAAGTGGGGGAGGGACAGAGAGGAACAGAAAATCCCACGCACGCCCTGAGCTGTCAGCATAGAGCCCGAAATGGGGCTGGAACCCACGGAACTGTGAGATCATGACCTGAGCTGAAATCAAGAGTCAGATGTTTAACCGACTGAGTCACCCGGGCACCCCAGGATTTTGTTTTTAACTTCAAATTGGAAACAAAAACAAATGAACCTCACTATCTGTCAAATGGGTAACAACCGTATTAAAGAGAAACTGGAAAATAAAAATTCCAAGTAACTTTTAGTTACAGTCTTTTACTACCCTCAGTCCAAAAGGAGAAGAAAAAATTGCAAAGAAAGCTTAAAATGTGACTTAATGAATGTGCAGGTTGATTGTTAATAATGGTGCAGGAGCTGTCATTCTGGTCAAACAAGCCCATGTGGATTGCAGCAGCGAGCAAAGGACTAAATGTAATTTTGTTGGGAGCCGGGGTTCTCGTGGAGAAAGGAAGGGTCTACGAATATAAAGCGGTACAAGGCAAGAATGAGATGAAATGGCCTTCCGCACCCCCGCCCCCCGGTCGGTCCATTGAAAGGACAACAGGCAATGACACCCCAGAGGCAACAGACACACTCAGCTTCCAGATCTAGGGTTTCTAACATCACTCCCCACTGCAAAGAAACAGGGGTCCTTAGTGAAAATGGCTGAGTCCAGGGGTCTGGCTGGAGGGCACCAGACGCTGGAACATCTCGTACCAGAAGTAAGAGTGTGCTCTTGGGGCACCCGGGTGGCTCAGTCGGTCAAGAGTCCGACTTCGGCTCAGGTCAGATCTCTCGGTTGGTGAGTTCGAGCCCCACGTTGGGGTTGCTGCTGTCAGTGCTTCGGTTCCTCTGTCCCCCTTTCTTTCTCTCCCTCCCCCGCTTGCGTGGGACGATGTGAGCATAAAATAAGTTAATGGTTCCCATTGAATAAAAGAGAAACCCATGCATCCGTACTGGCATAAGTAAATAGTAAGGAAGAGGGGAACAACTTTATGGTAAAACGCTGACTAATAAATGCAGAGGGAATTATAGAATTGAAAACTCACTATTTGGCAATCATTATAGTAATTTGACTTGGGCAAGCGTCATCCGCGTACTATACGAGCAATGGGCTACTCATATTGTTTCACAGAATCTCCCCGCACAAAGGGAGAAATAGTAACCTTACTTACACTAGAGACACTTGGTGATCAAAATTAGCCATCACCATCAGAAGAAAATGCAAAATCGCCTGCCTCTGATAGGATCAACGAGGAGAACACAGTGTCACTTCCCAGGTGTTCCTGCCACGGATGCATAGACTGAATCTGAGGAAGAAGGAGTAGCCAAGTCCTTCTGTAGAAGGGATGTCCCACAAAACGACAGGTCCCAGCTCTACAGAATGTCAACGTTGGGAAGGACCAAGAAAGGTGGGTTAAGATTGACCCGGATTAAAGGAGTCTGAAGGGTCACAGGCAGGTGAAACGCAGCAGGTGGTCCTGGATGGGATCCCCGGACCGGATCATTTTTACTACAGAGGACAAGCCGGAGAACTGGTAAGATCTGAATGAAGCGGGTGGACTGAATAATGTGTTTCATCTACGGTACTTTGCCGATGTTGACACATTTGCAGAGAATGTTGTCGGTTTTAAGAAATACACAGTAGTATTTAGGAGGGGGCGCCTGGGTGGCTCCGTAGGAAGAGCGGCAGACTCTTGATCTCAGGGTCATGAGTTCAAGCCCCACACTGGGCATGCAACCTACGTAAAAAGGGGCGGGCCCCGAGTGTCTCCCAGGGCTGAGTGTCTGACTCTTGATTTCAGCTCAGGTCACGATCCCAGGGTTGTGGGTGGGATAGAGCCCTGCTTCGGGCTCCATCGTGGAGACTGCTGGAGGTTTCCTCCCTCCATCTCTCTCTCTCTCTCTCTCTCTCTCTCTCTCTGTCTCTCCCTCTGCCCCCTCCCCAGCTCGTGCTCTCTGTCTCTAATAAATAAATAATAATAATAATAATAAAAGAGAAAGGAACAAACAAGCAAACACAATGTCTCCAATTTCCTCTGGGATGGTTCAGAAAAGTTCTGTTCAGAGAGAGAGGGAGAGAGAGAGAAGGAGGGGAAGGAGGGGGATGGGGGATGGAGAGGAGAGAAGGAGCACAGAGGTGGGTGGAGGAAATTTGGAGGAATTGGTGCTTGGGGGACAGCCTTTCTGTAAGTTTGAAATTATTTCAAAATTAAAAGTGAGGACAAGAAAGGATACATTTGTGTCCTGCAAATACCAGACAAAGCAGAGCCCCTCCCCGGCCTTCCTGTCCTCCGGCCTTGGGGACCCAGGGCGGGTGGACATGTCTGGGCAGATAATTCCCAGCCCCGAGGGCAGGGGGTCGGGGGGCCTTTTGGGGCCCCTTGGTGGTGTCACCCTACTAGAAGGGATTCCCCCCGTAACGCCGCCGCCTCCACCGCCCGCGGGCGGGGGGGCGGGGGAGGAAAGAGGGGCGCCGCCAGCACTCCGTCCTGGAGGAGCACTCCGTGAGAGCTGGGGTGGTCAGGGAGGGCTGCCCGGACGAGAGCGCTGGGGGCGAACAGGGCGCCACAGGGAACTCCTGGCCGGTGCGGGCAGGCCAGGGGGGAGGTGGGCTGGCGGGGGGTCAGGGGCCAGGCTGGCTGTCCTCCCAACGAGGGCCGGGGGCGGGGTGGGGGGGAGGGGCAGGGCGCGCATCCGTTTAAGGGACGCCCATCAGCCAGCCGCGCGGGGACGGCCCCGTGGGGCACCTGCGCGGCCCCGACAGGTTCGTCCCCCCGCGGCCGCAGGGTCCCCCCAGTCCCCCCCTCCCAGGGCGCTCGGCTACTCACGTAGTGCTGGCTGGGGACGAAGCGCTTCTCGAAGCCCAGGAGGGCGATGTGGCGGATGAAGGTGTCCCCCATGGCTGGGCTGCGGGGCGCTCCCCGGCTGGCGGGCCTTAAATGGGCCAGAAAGAGGAAGTCACTTCGGGGGGGCAGGGCAAGAGGGGGCAGGGAGGGTGCAGAGGAGCCTCTGCTTCTCCTTTCAGTTTCTGGGATCCCTCAGACTCCCCTGGCGGGGACGTGAGGGGCCACACGCAGGCATGTCCTCCCCGCCCCCACCCCGTGGTCTACAGGCCCCACAGTTTGGGGGGGTCCCCACACCCCACTCCTGTCTCTGGCTAACCCCAGGCCCCGCCACACCGGCCTCTCTGCCGCCCCTGGGACACCCCAAGCTGCTCCCGCCCCGGGGCCTCTGCCCTCGGAGCGCCCCCCGACCCCCGGGGACCATCTCCCGCATCTCTGGAAGTCCCTCCCTCGTCCCTTCGGGTTTCTGCTCAAAAGGCACCGCCTCCAAGAGGCCTTTCTTGAGATGTTCACGCGAAACAGCAAAACTTCATGCTTCCCCACCCCGCTTTCCTGTTTTTATTCAGATGGACGTATTACGGAGCTCATGTTTTTCCAATGTCTCTCTTTACCGCAATGCGGGCCCCGGGAGAGCAAGGGCTTGGCCAGCCCCCCCCCCCCCCCCCCCCACCAGGCTGGAGACCGGCTGGCTGCGCGCGGTCCTTTTATACTTGGACAGTCGCCGCGCCGCTTGGGGACCGTGTCCGTGGGAGGGCGCGCGGGCGTCAGGTGCACGCCTGCAGGTGTGTGTAACTGAGCGACAGTGGCGGTGGGGTGAGCCTTGGAGTGAGGCTTACGTTCACCTCGGATCAAATCCGGGCGCCCGTGGGGCTGAGTCGGTTAGGAGTCCGACTCCGGCTCAGGTCATGATCTCACGTTTCAGTTCGTGAGTTTGAAACTTGCTACGGGCCCCACGCTGACAACCCAAGCGGAGCCTGCTTGGGGTGCTCTCTCTCTCAATCTTTCTCTCTCTGCTCCTCCCCCACTCGTTCTTTCTCTCAAAACAAACTAAAAATTAAAAAAACAAAAACAAAAAAAACCCCTGATCAATGGATCCTCAAGGCTGCCTCAGTTTTCTCCTGAGATGGGGCCATGGTCTCCGCTAGGAGGGGATTTGGATTTGGGGTGAAGAGGTGAGCAGGAAGTGGCTGGGGGTCTCCCACTGGCACCTAGGAGCCTAGGACGCACACGAGGGCCTGGGAGGCTTAGAGGTTATGGGGATGGTCCAAGGTCACCGGGCAGGTGGCCCAGTCTGGCTGCAGGCTCAGGGTGGAGGGGCCAGTTTGTGTCCCAGACGCGTGATTCCAAGACTGTGAGACCATGGCAAAGGCCACCAGCACTCTGAGAGCCACGGGTCCCCCTGGACTACTGGGGGGTGAGGGTAGCCTCTGGCAGAGGGGAGCCAGGACAGGCCCTTTTGTGTCTGTTACCACGACTGGTCAGATTGGTGGTTGGATGTTCTTGGTTTCATCCCAGCGTGGGAGCCATGGGGCGCCGGCATGGCTCAGTCGGTTGAACGACTGACTCTTGGTTTTGGCTCAGGTCATGATCTCACGGTTCCTGAGTTCGAGCCCCTTGTGGGGCAGCTCGGAGCCTGCTTGGGATTCTCTCTCTCTCCCTCTCCCTGCCCCTCCCCTGCCCTCTCTCTCTCTCTCTCTCTCAAAATGAATAAACTTTAAAAAACAAAGAAGGGCAGGGGCCACGCTCTCTGCTCTGAGGTTTGGTTGGCACGTCCCCTGTGGTCACGGGGAGGTCACCAGCCCTGGGTGTTGCCGGCCCTGCAGGGCCTTTCTCTGTTATGTATCTAGAATCTTCCCACACAGGACGACACGGTGCTCAGCAACGAGAAGGAACGGCCACACATCACATGGGCGAGGAAGCTTCTAGGCACGCGGTGCAGGGAGAGAGGACACAGAACACACCTTCACTGCAGGAGGCCCTCACCAGTCTGCACAGTGTGGGATGGCAGCGTGACCTCTGGGGTGGGGGTGGGGGGGTGGCGGCCGCAAGGGAGCAGGAGGCGGCAGCTGGGTGCCCTTTCCTGGTGAGGCTACGTCCGAGGGCGCCGCTCGCTTTCTGAAAACCAACCCAGCCGGGGGCCCGGGGGCCACGGGACTGTGCACCGCCCTTTTCTGAGGGTCTGTTGTGCTTGGATGAAAATCTGCAAATGAGGAATCGATTGAGGTCCCGCGCAGGGCCCTCTGGTCCTTTAGGCACCACACAGACACCCCGCCCGCCTCTGGCCAGCCCTGTCCCACCCGGGGCTGCCCCGCGGTCCCCACAGACAGCAGCCTCGCTCACCTGGGCGCAGGAGGGGAAGAGGGGAAGTCAGGGGCTTTGCCGCAAGCAGGACCTCCTGAGCGCCGGTCGCTTCCTGCCCTTCCTCCCGCGGTCACTCCACTCTTGCACAACTGCCTGGCCGGGCTGCCCTGTCCCACAGACACCAGCCACAGCTGTCAGCTGCCACCTTTCTTTCCACTTCCCTCCTGCGGCCTCCCCGTACTTCCTCACGTGGCACCGGCAGGGAGAAGCGCCACGGCAGCACGAAGACCAGAAATCCTGCCGTCCCTGGCAGTGGCCTCTGTGGCTCAGCGGGCTCAAAGCCTTTGTGAGGCTGAGACAGGACTTGCGTGCGTGGGTGGAAAAAGCAAGAGATCAAAGGGTTTTAAAAAGGTGGGGGGGGGGGGCGCCAGGGTGGCTCGGTCGGTTAGGTCGGTTAAGTGTCTGTTGGGCTCTTGATTTCGGCTCAGGTCACGATCTCAAGGTTCGCGAGTTCGAGCCCCAAATAGGGCTCTGTGCTGTCAGCATGGAGCCTGCTTGGGATTCTCTCTCTCCGCCCGTCCCCTGCTCACACACTCTCTCTCAAAATAAATAAACAAACTAAAAATAAACAAATAAATAAAGGGAATGAACAAAGAAGGAGATGATAGATGGATAAAAGGTGGTTTTTCTTTTGTGGGGGGAGATACAAAAATTTTAAAACGGTTTTAAAACTTTTATTGTGAAGTATACAGAAAACTGTAGAAAATGGACAGTTTAATGATTATCAAGTCATAACTATCACAAAGTAGATGTCTCACTACCTGTTGGGTGGGGATCAGAACAATATCCCAGAGGACCTCCCCACCTCCCCTTGGTGGCTGGGTCAGGAATGCTTTTTCATAAACACCTCATATAAACAGCCTCATAACGAGGCTGTCAGGTGGATACTGTTATTTCTCCCACCCTATATAGGTGGGGAAACCGAGGCACAGAGCGGTAAATAGGTTGCTGTGGCTAGTAAGGGAAGCGCTGGGATTTGAACCCGGGTAGTCTGGACCCCAGGCCCACGCAGCCAACCACTAGGCTCCCCTGCCCTGCCCTGCCCTGCCCTTGAATGTGAGTGAATGATGATGGACGTAACGGGATTCACGACGGAAGAGTCAGCCTGTGTGAACACTGCAGAGAGGGAGACTCTCAAATCGGGCCAGCCTGGGAGGGCAGAGCTTTCCTTCCATGCTTGAGGGTCTTGGCCTCTTTCCAGGTGCCACCTTCTCCACCCCCAGGCCTCCACCAGATGGGCTGGACTGGCCAGTTCCTCAACCAGGAAATCCCCAAGGCTGGGCCAACAGAGACAAGCTGAGTGGAGAGGGGTTTGGAATAAGAGCCTGAGGTCCAGGCAGTGCCCCCCGGGATCCTGTGTTGAGAGGGATTCTAGGGCTTTCCAGGATTGGAACAAATCAGCCATCATTTTGAGGCGGTTCTTTCCCAAGTGTAACGCAGAGCCCTCCTTGGTGGAGAAAAGCCTGGATCAGCAGCCTGATGAACCCTGGGCCAGCCCTCAGCACCAGCTCTCTCCTGGTGCCTGCACTGGCAGGATGGGGCCCTGAGTCACCATCCACCGGTAGGCAGACAAGCCACTTGGGAGGGTACAGTGGCCGTGAAGGGCAAGGCTCTAATGGCAAGCAGGTGTCTCTATGCAGAAATGCAGGTTGCTGGAGGTCTGCTTCCCAAGGGAACGCAAGTCTTCATTTCTCGGCCAACCTGGGCCAGAAATGGGTTCTGGCTGAGTCCCACCCCTGGGAATTTCTTCTCCCCTTGGCCTAAGGATTCTGGAGTGAAGGTTCAGACCCCGCCAAGGGAGGACGCATGCACGCCAACTGCCGGCCGTGGGCACGGTGGACTCACACCCACTTGCTTGGGACTCAGATGCCTTCACTTCTAGTTGGGAGCCCTTGGCAAGGTAACTTAGTTGTTTCACCTGGAAGATGGAGCTAACAGCTGCAGATTTCGCAGGCCGTGTTCTGGATCACACGAGGCTCAAGTGCTTAGCTTGGCAAATGACTCTCATCAAAGTGCTGTGCAGGACCAGCCCGGGGTGCGGTGGGGTGCAGGGGTGGGAGAGGTCTACTCTGCCAGTTTGGGTGTGTGTGTGTGTGGGGGGGCTTCTCACTGTTGAAACTGGGACTTGAACAAGGGCAGGGCCGAATGAGTGGCAGCGGGCAGGTGTGAGGCCCAGACCCCTGGACTGGCTCTCATTCTGCTGGGAGTGGTCACCTAAGCCTGGAACAGAGGCTTTCCCTTCAAGGTCAGGCAGAGGACAGAAACCAAGACCGTGGGCTTCAGCTTGGGGCTGTCCCCACTGCACTGCAGCTCTCTGGCAGAGCTCCGGACACGCAGTGGCCCGGCAGATCCGATGGATGGAGTTTGGCGAGCCCTCCAGGGCTTGGCCTTGTGCCTGCCCCCCTCCACACCCCAAACCCACTGCCTGGCTGACACTTCCTTGCTGACTGGGCCCAGATGTGTCATGCGGTGAGAGTTATTTAGAGCTCGTTGACCGCCGAGGATAAATCCAGCAGCAAGCTGCCACCGCGGGGGGTTCGCGATTTGCTTGAGCTTCAAGCTAATTCCAGTAGCGAGGCAATCGCGCCTCTAGGTGCAGTTACCAGGGCTGAGCTGCCGCGTGTACATCTGTCTGGGCCTGGGAGCGGCAAGTCGGCTGGCCGTGTGGCGTCCGCGACTTGCCAGGGGCTCAGTACCTCTGCCATCCCCAAGGGGATACGGGACACTAAGGACGCACGGGTGTGGAGTGAGGGGACGGCCACCTGCAGACGGGTGGGGTACACAGGTGTGAAGTGACCGCTCACGCCATCCTGTAGCACACGGTCTCGCGCCACCGGTCCCTTCTGAAGGCCGATAAGCCAACACTTGCTATGGCTTCATGACCACACTCCGACCCTGCGTTTTTGGAGCCCCTCACCCGTTATCTCTTATGAAGGATTTTTCCTAGAGGCTCTACACTGCTCACTATAAGGAAGAGGACGATTTTGGTCTGAGTTCAATAGATCCTCTCAGGGTCGACCTAGGCCTTCTTACAGCCTGTGACATCTCAGCTTCTGGAAGGCAGTCCTGTATTCTCTGCCTCTGGTTGGGTCTATCCAGTGGTTTTTATTGAAAGGATTGGGGATCTCTCCTACCAGGTCCCCTTGAGCATCGTCAAGGGCATGGTCCTTGATAAGGGTCATTACTGCTTTAGGGAACTTGAGGTTTAAATGAGCAGAGACCACACATGAAGTGGATACTACAAAATGTCCCTCAACCACCTGATCTCGCTTCTGAGAAGGAAACCCGGCAGGAAACCCCTTTACAAACGGGTGTACAAATGGGTGTTATGTCATCGGCAGCTTTCAACTTTGCAGGCACTTCCTTAAAATAAAACCACAAGGTATGCCTGGCATGGGGGTGAGGTGGGGTGGGGCAGCAGGGGGAGGTAAGGTGATATACAAAACCATTGTTGACCAGACTAAAGAAGCTGGGGGAAAACCGAGTCTTTGCGCCTTTGTTTTGTATTTAACCCAGTTCTTGGTGGGGAGAAAGCCCCTCTGGGGTAGCTAAGCTAGGTCCACCCACTGTGCTTGTCAACGGGCCACCAGGCCCCAGGCCCAGACCCCTAGGTATATGTGGTTTCACAACCAGCCACAGGCTTCCTTCTTTGAGCTAAGAAGGTTGGCAGCCATGGGGCAAACCCCTCACCTACTGGAGTAAGAGAGTCCAGACTGCAGAGGTTAGGAAAGCAACTTCGGGGGGGGGGGGGGGGCGCGGTCTCAACAGAAGGACGAACAGCCCCTGACTCACAGGCCAGAAAAGCCAAGCAAGAGCTGCTCTGCTAAAGAGAACAGCCTACAGGTCACTTCAGTTCCTGAAACCCTGCTCCGTTCTTTGCCCCCATCCTACGGAAACCAAGGCGTCCCTGGGGGAGAGCACGTCTTCCAAACACACGCGTGTCCAGAAACTGGGGCTTCCATTTAGGAGAGCTACCCATTGGTGGGTGGCAATTCCCTACCCACTAAAGGTTAAGTCAACCAAGTCCCTTGAATTTCTTTAGACCAGGGCTTGGGGTGTTTAGTGGAAACTGGAAAGGCCTGGTCAGTCTTCCTCTCCCAGATTTTTTTTCCTTCCCAACACACCTTTTTGGTCTTTGGTGGTGGTGATGGTGGGGAAGAAACAAGGCACCAAGGTTGCTCCGAATAATAGACCTACTTCAAAGGGAACCAGCTGCCTGCTGCGGAAAGCAGTGCTGTGGAAGGAACATCGCAGGCTACAGATCTGGGCTCAAGTCCCATCCGTCTGTCAGTCTCAGGGGGAGACTGGGGCGGCGGGGGGCGCGACTCAAGTCTTCACTTCCTCATCCGCAAACTCTGAAAGCGACCTCGGCAAGGCACGAGAGCACACTCAATGCCCCTAACCTCCCCTCGGGAACCAGAGGTCTGGAGGGGTCTCTTCTGACGCACTGCCTGCCAGGAAGGACCATCCTGCATACACGCTCAGCAGCTGCGTCTGGGTCGGCCGGGCAAATGCACAGATCCCTCCTGACACATTCCCTTCCAGCTTCGGCGGGGGCCCTTCCCCTCAGCCCCACCCTCTGTGGAGAATCTTCGTTCTCCCCTCCCTCCACTGAAGATCCACAGCTGGGAGAGGGGGGTTTGCGCTGAGCCCGACTCCGTGGATGGGATCTAAAGCGTACAATCCCGGCACAGACACATTTCTTGGCTTTTACGGTTCTCCCGAAGGAAGGTTCCTCGGGTAACAACTGTCCAGAAGTGGAGCTTGGATTTGGTCACAAAGCCCACGTTCCGCGTCGCTCCACTTCCCAGAAGGATTGTGTTTAACCAACACTCACGGAATAAGGAGGCTGTTTCGGAAACACTAACTGACAAGGCCTGAGCTGCGTTCTTCAGTTCAGTCCTCACTGACCCACCAGAGATCTCGGGGGGCAAGTCTCACCCCCACTCCCTCGCAGAGCCACACTGTGTACCTGTGGTCTCATTTACGTACACACTGCTGACTCGTGAACACAGGGAGCGGAGGCTTCGTCTCCCGGCCTTCCTCGGCGCCCCCAGAGTCAGCCAGGGCGACCCCCCCCCCCCGTCCCCGTCCATGGACAAGCCCCGGGGCCCCTGCAGGAAGGAGGCAATTGGGGAAGGCGGTCGCCTGGCCAGGAAGCACGGCTGCTCTGAGGCTACGGGACCGTGGGACGCAGGGGCCTAGGGCGACCGGACGCCTCGCCCCACACACAGGCTCTTCCAGCAGGATGGGACGGGAGCACTCCTGGCTGCGGGGGGCTTGTTCAGTTCAGAGGGGAGGCGGAATGGGGCGGGCAGCATTCCTCAAGCCTGTAACAAGTCAGGACGAGGGCGGAGCGCAGATTCTGTGCTGTCTGCCCGGAAACCAGGAACAGAAACCGATCCACGGGGCAGATGTGAAACGAAAAAGGAAAAGCTTTCCGACAACATACAAAAATAAAAATCCGCGTGTGTGTGCCAGATTTGTTGCTCTTGCACTGAAGGGTTAAACAGATCTCCTTGCTGAGTGTGATCCCACAAAATGGTAAAAAAAAAAAAAAAAAGTGTTAGGTGTAAGCCTCCGCTCTTTTAAAAGCCGCCCGTGGAGGGGCAGGTTCTTAAGCAGCTGCGGGGGGTGGGGGTGGGTGGGGGGAGTCGTGGGCGAGGGTGGCCGGGCCGCCGGAGCTTTTGGAGACGGCTTCACAGGAACCACGAGACCCTCTACTGTAGCAGCTGTCACCCCGGTGTCGGTCGGGAGGCTAGCGACCAGGGCACCGGGGGCACCCGCGGAGAGAACAGAAAGTCCCCACCCAGAGTGCATGCGCTGCAGGGGGTTCTGTCGCGGGAGGAGCTCCGGCTGGAGCGGCCCGGGGAGGGGACAGGGGGCGGTCCCAGCACCGCCCCGAAGGGCAGAGTCGAGGGGGGGGGGGGCTCGGGCCCCGGAACGGGGCCCTCCTAGCCCTCGCCCTGCACGCCGCCTACCACCGAACCACCCGGGTTCCCCAGACAGAACCACGAAAACACCTTCGAGAGCAATGAGTTAGTGTGTGAAAGGCATGGATGGATTTTATTTATTACCCTATATCTACAATTTAATTTGAGGTAAAATATAAGCAACACATAAAAATGCCTATTTCTGCTACCATGTAATATAATTCTCCATCGTGAATATTGTGATAAAGCTAATGGAAACTCTATGCCGTCACGTACTCTAGCTTCTTATAGCTGGTATTTTACAACTCTCATTGTCTGTGAAATCCCAACACACGTACGATTCTCCCACGAAGGGCGCAGGACTCTCAGAGGGCGCAGAATCAGCTCGTGGGCCCCTCCCTCCCCACGCTGGAGCCTCAGTGCTACACGTCGAGATCTAAAATGGCGAAGGCAATGGAAACGCGTGGGGCCTGACCCAGGCGGGAGCGGCGTTCCGAGGAGACCCACACCGCCACAGGTCACAGGGCGGTGAGGCTTTAGTGTCTCGGAGCTCGCCCCGACACTCATACCTGATCTTCAGCTTCTGGAACACCAGGCGTTTTACTCGGACGAGAAGTCAGGGTGGGAGAGGTTCCGAGGCTCCGTCTGTAAGCCACACGTCGACATGCTAACCTCTCGCTGGCTGTTAGGCGATCCGGATGGTGGTTTTTTTTTCATTATGATAAAAAAACATATGAACCATGATAGATAGCTTAGGAAAAGGTTTAGTCAAATATACAGATACTAGCTGTTCACTCAGTCGTCAAGGAGAGCCGTGAACAAAAGGATCATTTAAATGATTTCTCAAATAGAAAAACCTAAAAGGACTGTCACAGGTGCTTTCTTCACTGCAGGAGCTGAGATGTTCCCGGAGGAGAGATCTTCACTTGATTGGAAACAAAACACCACAGCTGAAGGCTCTGTTGCTGCGTAAAAAATCTGATGAGATTCATCCCTGCCATTTTCCCTGTCGTTTTTCCAGCATTGCTGTAAAATCCTTATAATACATTCCAAAGTAAACCAGCCATTCCAAATCTACAGTCACTCTGCTCTTTAATTCAATTCACAGAACTGCTGAAAAAGTAGACATTTCTATCTAAAAGTAGAAAAAAAGGTTTGTATAGAAGGTATTTCTGTTATACAAGTATATTACACAGCTCGGGGCAGTAACAGGTCCAAAAAGCTCTTCTCACCCACTGATACTTTAAGCTAAAACAGAAGAGAAAACAAACAAGCGAGAACACGGGTTAATCTGATTACAAGACTTTCACATCTGCAGATAGCACAACTCAATCAGCACTCAAGTCCATGAACTGACAGTATTTAAAAAAAAAAAAGCCCTCAGGTACACCTCAGAGCCCACTGCTGCGAAGCTACACCCTCCGACCAGCACGTCTACATTCAACAGCTGGGGCCTCGGGAGGTGCGACAGGACGGGAGCGGAGGTGGCTGACTCCGGGCATAGGGCTCCGCTCCTGTTAACAACCGGGCCAAGTTCAGGAAGTCTGAACAGCAGGTTCAGGGTTGTAAGTAAATTATGCGAGCTGCAAAATGGATTGAGCAGCTTGGCCAGACTCTGCAAACACCATTATTGTGATTGGGGAAAAAGTCAGCGTGGTGATACGGATTCAGAGTGAACTCCAATGGGGAGGATAAGATCTACCCTACAGATCAGAAACAAAACATTTTTCTTTTAGGGCAAAGCGCTTTTACATCTTTGACTCAAAGGCAGATATTGATCTAAGGAAAATCTTTCTGCTTGATCTTCTAACTCAAACCATCCGGTAGGGCTTACACTTGGACCTCATTATGGCCGAAGCAGGGAAAACACAGTATTAGCTTATGCGCATGCGGGGGCTGGGGGGGGGGGGGGGGTTCAGACGATCACTAGACGGCATCCCAGACACAGATGCTGATTTACCCTAGGAGGGAAGAGGTCTACCACGTAGGGTCTGGTTCTTGCTTGATCTGAGAGTTTCCGTCAGTCTCCTTTATTTCTATCAAGAAAACCAAAAGGGAACTGATAAATTACACTACGAATGCAAATCTGTATAATTATAAACCCACTGAGATCAAACTATGTGCTAAAATGACTTATCAGGAATTGTGAAGATACTAAAGATAACATTTTCAGACAGTGTTTCCCTAACAGTTCTTAATTGTGCCACTTGAGTGTTCACAGTAACAAGCATCTTCTTATGTATCTATTTAAAAATCTAGGTTAGAAAGTAGTTATTCCACTGGCTCAGAATTCATTACGAGTCATTTGGAGAAAACGGAGCAGAAGAACCATGAGTCATCGCCAACACGCCATTTCTGGGCAAAAATGACACATCCAATTCACTCAGAAACAAAAGAAAACCCAAGCACACAGTCCTAGTGAGACGGCTCGAACAGCACCGTCAATCCCTTGTCCTAAGAGCGCTCCCGGGGGGCTTCAGTCTTGGACCACCGGCGGCCCTACCCTTTTACCTTCCGTTGCAGGGCCCTCCAACTGGCTTGGCTCAGCGGATTCTGCAGAGAAACACACCAAGATTTACTGGAACGCTGCTTTAACGTTGCTGTCTCTCACTCATCTACAAGGGCCCAGAGAAAGCCAGGAGAAAGCTCTCCACACACTGCACACCAAGCGCAAGTCGCAGAAGAAACAGCAGCCACGGCTTCTTGGGATTAAACACACGTGTCTCACGTGTCTCAACTAGTGTCTCAACTGGTCTAACAAAAGTCTCCTTTTTCAGACATTTCAGTTTCCTCACACAACCCAAGTCTTAAATAACAATTGTAGTTTAACACAGTTCTAACATGAGGGAACAAGTTCCTTTTTCACGTCCTTTTCCCCTTTTCTGTGGGTTCCCCTTTAATAAAAGCCTTTTTTTGGTTTCAGTGAACCACAGTAGCAGGCTTCAACGCTGGTTTCTAAGGAATGTTTAAAGCCACAGTACACGCATTTCCACCCGGCACAATCCGGCTCATAACCAGCAATGGAAATGAAGGGCATAAACGGTAAAGTCTAGACAAGCTTCGCCCTCAGAAATGGCACTTTACACCCTTGGCCTTGGGGTTCCTGACCTCCTTCCCAGCCGACGGGGGCACTGGAGTCAAATGGCATATGCCCCACAGTTCTCAGTTAGGACCCAGAGCTCGAGCACATACAGGCTTCCAAACACAGGAGTCAAAGACAAAGTCTAAGTGTGAGTGTGTAAATGACTTTCCCTAAAGTTAGGCGAATGTTATTAGCAAGTGAGGCCCCACAATTTTATGTGGTCCATTTTATCACAAAAGCAGGAATAATTCTATGTTTTACCCCACTTAATTTACCTTGTATCACTGGGCCTTCTGACTCATTCTGATCGACCAACTCTGAAAATAAAGTAGATTGATTTAAACAATAACTTAATGCATGCTGTTACAATGGAAAAGCATTTATACATACATTCTCAATTTGGATGCTCCAACTTGGCCACAACAGGCACTATTTTCCTATGACAAGAAGGGAACACAAGAGTTCTGGTATGTCCCATCAGAAGAACTAATTTATAGTAATTACTGGAAAATTCTATTTAGACTACTGCACAAGGATGAGAACAAAATTGAACATTTTAAACAAAGTTAAGGGGGCTAGGAGGTTTAAAATACAATGCTCTTTGAAACTAACAGTTATATAGAAGACAGATGAATTGGGATTAATAATTAAAAAAAAAAAAAAAAAAAATCCAGGGACGCCTGGGTGGCTCAGTCGGTTGAGTGTCTGACTTCAGCTTAGGTCACGATCTTGTAGTTTATGAGTTTGAGCCCCAAGTCGGGCTCTGTGCTGACAGCTTGGAGCCGGGAGCCTGCTTTGGATTCTGTGTCTCCCTCTCAATCTCTCCCTCTCTCTCTGCCCCTCCCCTACTCATGCTCTGTCTCTCCCTCTCTCTCTCTCTCTCTCTCTCTCAAAAATAAACATTTAAAAAAAAGAAAAAAAAAAAGAGGAAAAAATTATCATGGGATTTCTTTAAATGACCAATTTCCCTGCTGTGATTCAAGCTGAATGTCACACAGATGATGAAAATATCTATGAAGCAAGGTGTGTGTCCTCTTTCATTACTGACATCACCATGGACTAACACACTTGGCCCAGATAGAGAATAAGAAAAACAGAACCTATGAAAAAAAAGTCATGGTTTGGGGGTACAATCAAATGAACACATTTTGTGATAAAGTGAAACCCAAAACTTGGGAGGCAGAGGAGACAGAACGAAATCCAGGACACTGAAGAGTGGAGCCCCCAGTGGGATGAATGACTTGAGGACAGGGGGGCAGGCAGCACCTACAGTCACTGCGTGATTTCCCAGGTCAGCTGGGGCGGGGCCACGCTGCTGCTCCGTGGGCCCCCAAAACTCCTGAACACTAAATTGAAGAGGCTCCCCACTTTCCCAGTGAACAGACTGCAGACTGAGTACTCAAAGTAGAGGGGTTTTAGAGAGTTATAAAAATAATGCCAATTGGAAAAAAGACTGAAATGCTAACGGTACTGGGAAAGAGAATGTTCACTTTTGAAACATTTCAATGAAGTCGGCAGAACCTAAAACATACGAGCACATGTATGTACAGTATTTGCTAAAAATACAACTTTCAAATGATAAGAACATCAAGGAATTGGAAGAACGGACATGTATACGTTTGCTGGTGCAACAACGTTTGAGAGCACAACGTGCCAGATGGAGGCTTGACCAGGAACGGAAGCAAGGTACGGCTCATTAAAGATCTACTTATCTAGCACAGTGATTACACAATAACAGTAAAGTTACTGTGGTAATACTATCGAATACAGATTGTATTTCCTGAGCACATACAGTACTGCTCTGGGTTAGGGGTCAACAAACTTTTTCATCAAGAGCTAGGTAAGTCCACATTTCAGGATTTGCGGGGGACGATGCTCTCTGTTACAGCTCCCAACTCCGCCTAAGCAAACAGGCCTTCTTGGAAACGTTCTTTTTCTCTCCTCCTCCACCCACAATAAAACTTTATTTACAAACACAGGCAACAACTCTCTGATCCCCGTTTAAGATGTCTGACACGTAATGAGTCATTTAAAATGCTCTAAAGCTCTCAATATGGGTACTAACATCACCGTTTTAGGAACAAGTAAAGTGAGATTTAAAAGCTCAACAAGTGACCCCATTTCACATGTATAATGTGCACGGTGCTTTTACACTGAGGCTAAAACCCCAACTTTGCCCAGTTACTGCTGTAGGTGAACTGAAATATCTACTGTGTGAGCAAAGTGCAAGTGCACACAGTTTCGCACACCCCACACAGGACAAAACAAAAAGACTTCATGAAATTTACTCACGGTTATTAATCACAAGTCCCGGAAATGGTCTAAAGAGAGAAACAAATTGGGTAACCGTTTATTTTTACTCTACAAGCAGTTACATGTACATTCAGTTTATCTCACTAACTTGTAACTCATGTCACTTACGTGTCACAATGAGCACTGTTACCAACTACGTTTCAAGCTTCACACTTTTTAATCTATGGACACACAGACACGGGAAGAACTCTACAGGCCATTACTAGAAAAGGCCACAGTAAAGACGGTTAGAAAAGAACAGCAGTGAAGAAGAAAGAAGAGAGGAATTCCAGCAGCAGGGTCTAATGGAAGCAGGCTTTTACCGAGACCCCCGGGGAGGAGCACGGATGACAGACACTGGTTAAGTGGGACAAAAACTGGGGGAAGATGAGTGGATGCCAGGAAGGAACCTCGGGAGAGGTTACCACGTGAGCTACCTCCCAGAGCCAGACCTGAAGGACCTGTACCAGACACAGTGGGAACCTGGCAATGAGCTGACTGGGAGGATCTCGTGACAGCCACATTTCTGGGAGTTGGGAGAAGCGTAAAGACGACACGGATGCTTGCTCGGGCAGCTGGAAAGGAGGACATCTACTGCAAACCTCCTGGGACGGGCGCATGGTAAGGAATGGAATTCCCGACAGGGTTGGCGAGGAGGTACGATCATCGATCATCGCTCCCAACTCTGTGGATAAGGAGCTGATGCTCTCAAAGGTGACAACTCACGCTATTGTTGTGCAGACAAGGAAGGAAACAAAAGGACCTGGCTGACTTGGGGTCAGACTCGACTGCCCTGAGCCTGCGATGACGGGCCCGAGACACGGGCTGGCCGTTTTTCCTTAATGGGCCAGACAGTAAATATTTCAGGCTTTGCAGATGACGCTGTCTCCGTCCCAATGACTCAGTGTTACCCCTGTACCCTGAAAGCAGCGGTAGGCACTATGGCACGGTGTCTTAATACAACTTTATAAGATAAACAGGCAGTGGGCTGCATTTGGTCCACAGGCGACGGTTTGCTAACCCCTTGCCTTAAAAACCAGAGAATCCAGAGTCACCCAGGGAGAAGAGAACCTCACAGTAAGATAACTGAAGTATTTTACGTGTTTCCCTTCGCTACATGGTGAGCTGGACTCTACTATTCCCTAGGCCTACATTCTGGAAGACGACGTAGCCTCATGGTCTGCAGATTCATTCTTCCAAACAAGCAGGGAGCTCTCACTTACCGAATGACTGTGAATTTAATGAACTCGGCAGAATCTAAGATCCTTCTCATGGAGCTGATTTCCAGGTAACTGGGGGCTTTGAATGACACTCCAGGAGGCATGCCGTCAACCACCACACAGCCAGGGTTAATTGTGATTTTCCTGTAGGGAACTTTCACAGGGAAACCCATACCAATAGCTTCACCTAGGACAAGACAAACAGCACAAAAGCACAGATTAACCTGTCATCTTAGAAGTGGCTAAAAAGCACAGGACCAACATTTAAACATGGTCTCCGCTGTTAATAAAGGCAATGCACACGACAAACAACCTTACCTTTGAACCTCAGTTCTAGTCACTTTGATATCGACCTGACGGTCAGGAGTCTGACAGAGCTAAGGTTTCCTTAGGAAAGAACTTTAGAGAAACTCAAACACTTACGTTGAAAGTTTATTTCCTTGCATAACGGAAAATAACAACTATCTGAGCTTAAGCTACAGTCCAGTACTGGAACACCCAAGCTTACCACAAGCAGCACCCTGCAAATGCAGAACTCACCGAATTTCCGACTGAAGAGGTCGTTCACTTGCTCTCTGAGCTGTCTCGCTTTTTCGACTTTTGACAGCCTTTCATTATCATCATCTAGAAAAGGTGAGAGGACAGTTCTAGCTTAATAATCCAATTAAAAAATTTTTTAAACATTTATTCATTTTTGAGAGACAGAGTGTGAATGGGGGAGGGCAGAGAGAGGGAGACACAGAATCAGAAGCAGGCTCCAGGCTCTTAGCTGTTAGCACAGAGCCTGACACTGGGCTCAAACCCACAAACTGTGAGATCATGACCTGAGCTGAAGTCGGATACTTAACTGAGCCACCCAGGCGCCCCAATAACGCAATTTTAAAGTATTTAAAAAAATTTTCTTTAATGTTTATTTTTGAGAGAGAGGGAGACAGAGTGTGAGTGGGGGAGAGTCAAAGAAAGAGAGAGGGAGACACAGAATCCGAAGCAGGCTTCAGGCTCTGAGCTGTCAGCACAGAGCCCAACACAGGGCTCAAACCCACAAACTATGAGATCATGACCTGAGCCAAAGTCGGATGTTCAACCGACTGAGCACCGACAGGTGCCCCTAAAGTATTTTTTTCATGTCTATTTAATTATGGAGAGAGAGAGAGAAGAGAGAGAGAGAGAGAGAGAGAGAGAGAGAAAGTGAGTGCGCAGGAGCAGGGGAGGGGCAGAGAGAGAATCCCAAACAGGCTCTGTGCTGACAGCTCAGAGCCTGGAGCCTGTGTGCTGAGAGCACAGAACCTGATGCAAGGCTTGATCTCATGAGCTGTGATCAAGATCAGAGCGGGACGCTCAACCGAGGCACCCCGGTGCCCCAATAATGCAAGTTTAATTCCAAGTCAAATTTTACGTGCGGAGTCAACTTACTTTATGTTTTTGGAAGACTGAAGTATTTTACACTAATCAAGATTAAAACAACTTAACCAAATGATTTGAGTATGACAGCAACCTGAAAATGCTAAGCCTTTATTCCCATTATGAAGAGCTTCACCTGCTCTCTTGTACAGATTTCCTAAACAAGACGCGAGGTACTAGCTCATGCCGCATTCGGTAACCTCCTAGAGCGGTCTGGAAAGCAACCAATGAGATGATGTATTTGGTGAGCGCTTTCTGAAGGGCAGGCGGGGACGCAGTCCTGCACAGGGCGAGCACCGGGAACCTGTCTACTCTAACACCCAAAGAAGGAAAACCCGACTAACGAGATAAAAGCAGAGAAACCATACCTGGAATCGTCACCTGAATGATGTTAAGATCTTCAACGCCAGATGCAGTAGTATTAACATTGGGCGATGAATTTATTTTTCCTTAACATAGAAACATCATATCAGAGTGTACACAAAATAGATTCAAATCCTCTCTACTCATGTGCTTATAATCCAGACTCCGCAAGATAGTATTTAACCTAACTTTGTTCAATGCTTGTTCCTTTTTATGGTCTATTTTGTCATTCTGTGGTATTAAGCTTCTTTAAAGACTTTCTCCCCCTCGCCTTCTTTTTCTTTCTTGTTGGGATTGGTATAGCATCAGACACATAGAGATTCTCATTCATTAAACAGACTACAAATCATAAACCAGTCACAACCCCACTTTATTTTTCTCAAAGTGGGCTCCATGCCCAGCACGGAGCCCAACACAGGGCTTGCACTAACTTATGACCCTGAGATCAAGACCTGAGCTGAGATCGAGAGTCGAGACGCTTAACCGACTGAGCCACCCAGCTACCCCTCAACCACAACTCTCTGGATTTCATGGCAGTAGACCACTGCTGGGAGAGGGGCTGCGAACGGCACGTTTCCTGTAGCAAGGACACTCACTCGGAGGGCTCTTCGAGGAGGATGTGCTCTCCTTAATTGCGGTCTCAAACATTTCAGGCCTGCAACACGAGAAGAGAGGAAAAAACCATGCTTGCTAATAATCTGATAAGAAAACGTTAAACTTTCAACAAAATTAAAAAAACCATTTACTTTCTGTAAATATACATTCCAATTGTTAGGAATGGAAAAACACAAAGAACAGCGCCTCAACGAAAGGACCAATACAAAAAGACCAATTATACTTACGATCGTAACACCTGCCCTGCCCTCCCGAGCTTAAATTAGGGGCTTCTTCGCCCAGTTTCCACTCTAACCTGGAAGGATCCAGTGCTAGACTTGAGAATGGAGAGAGGGAGCAAGGCTGCACATGGGCAGCACGGAACCATAAGCACGAGTCTTTCTCTATTAAGTAGAAGCCGAGGCCTTCACTACTTACTGCCAGACCTCTGCAGACCCCAAAAGGTAGCCATTGCACTTGGTGGTGTTGGCTTCGAGTATTTGCCAACACTGCGGTGGGACTCCAAAGCAAGCACTAATAAATGGAACCTCAAAGTCACTGCAATTAATTTCAGATAATGCTTAAGCACCAATAAGTATTTTTAAATTCCAATTATTCCCCCCTATCTCAGTGGTGTTGGCCTAATTCATAGACCTCCAAGGCAAACAGAAGTGAAAAACATTCTGTAAGCTGGAGAAGGAACAGGGCTCCACAAGACTCAACTACTACTCACCTTCCAGCAGCATCGACCAGTAAAATACGATGGTAGATTTCAACAAAATCAAGTTGTTAGGCCCTCTGGCAACCTACAGCCCTCCTTCCCTATTTTAACCAATTATGGAGAACGTGAAAGGTCCTCAGAGGTACAGTTTAAAGAGTTTTGGATCCTACAGCTAATTTGGCCACAAAGCTGAATCCACGTGCCAGTCCGGCTGTGCCCTAATACCAAGTAGTTTCGTCTGCATGTCCTTACTTTATTTTTTGAAGTTAAAAAATTTTTTAGGGGCGCCTGGGTGGCTCAGTCGGTTAAGCGTCCAACGTCGGCTCAGGTCATGATCTTACGGTTCATAGGTTCCAGCCCCGCGTCAGGCTCCGTGCTGACAGCTCAGAGCCTGGAGCCTGCTTCGGATTCTGTATCTCTCTCTCTCTCTCTCTCTCTCTCTCTCTCTCTGCCCCTACCTCTGCTCATGCTCTCTTTCTCTCTCAAAAATAAATAAAGGTTAAAAAAATTTTTTTAACTTTTTAACTTCTTTCTTAACTTTTAGAGAGAGGGAAAGAGAAATAAAGAAAGAATGTGTGCCCATGTTCGCACGTGGGACAGAGAGAGAGGAAGAGAGAGAATCCTAAGCGGCCTCCACATTCTGCTCAAGTCCCGGCATGGGGCTTGATCTCACAAACCGTTGAGCTCCTGACCGGAGCCGAGATCTAGAGTTGGACACTTAACTGACTGAGCCACCCAGGCGCCCCTGAATGTCCTTACTTTTTAATGATGAACTTGATTTTGGCCTTGTTTCTGAGTATCTTCTCCAGCCTTGGGATGCCAAAAGTAGACGGCCGCCGGAAGGGTACGCCCTCAGGCAGGCCCTCCACATAGAAGTCTTCCGGGAAAGACTCAAATAATGCAAACGGCACTTTCACAGCTTGCTTGAGGCCGAGAGCTTCGCCTGTAAGAGACACACACGTTTCTCTTATTGCTCACGTTTGCCACTTTCCTAAATCCAACCTTTGCAAAAATGCATTTTAAATCAGTTTATAGATACGAAAACTACTCTTTTTTTAAGAAAAGTATTTTAATTATGGAAAAATAGGTTCAATTTTGCAGTGCTCAGAAAAGTGGGAGAGATGATGGAATTCATGTTTGTGAAACCCAAACACTTTCTTTAATGTTTGTTTATTTTTGAGAGAGACCATCAGTCAGAGTGTAAGCGGGGGAGGGGCAGAGAGAGGGAGACACAGACTCCGAAGCAGGCTCCAGGCTCCGAGCTGTCACCACAGCGCCCGATGCGGGGCTCGAACTCATTAACTGTGAGATCATGACCTGAGCCGAAGTCGGGCACTTAACCGACTGAGCCACCCAGGCGCCCCAAACCCAAACACTTTCGATGACAGTAATATTAAAAACAATTTTTTTTTTTTTTAGTGTATTTATTTTTTGAGATAGAGCAAGCAGTGGAGTGGCAGAGCGAGAGGGAAAGAGGGCATCCCACTGTCAGCACAGAGCCTGATGTGGGGCTCGAACTCACGAACTGTGAGATCATGACCTGAGTCAAAATCAAGAGTCGGACGCTTAACCAACTGAGCCACAGGCACCCCAATGATAGTAATATTCAAATACTGAACATTTTATTTTGTGCACATTCTTCTATTTGAACAAGCTACCATATATATTTTAATACTCATCTTTCAAAATGACCTTACCGCATTTTTCATTGAAAAGATTTTCAACTTTCTGTTTTAGGTCTGTGATCTTGGCATTCCAGGCCTCTGCAAGTAAAAACCAAGACAGTTATTAGTAATACTTACCAAGATACGTCCACGCTCAGGCATTTCTCATTTTATTGTGTGTCTTTAAGAAGTACAAAATAAAAAAAACACAGGTTTTTAGCACAGTCAGGTCTGACAACTACTCTAATCCTACATCATTCAACTGTTTTATTATTACTAATATACTGGCCACAAATAAATGACATAGGCTAAAATAAAAAACAAATGAATACCAAGAAACCTTCCAAAAAAACAATTACAGCATCTACTATCTACCCTGTAAATAATTTAGTATTTATAATCCTCATAATAATCCCATGAAGCAGGAACATTATCCCCATTTTACAGATCTAGAAACTGAGGCACAGGGGTTAAGTAACTATTACAATGCCTTTAATAGCTAATATACACGGACTTACCAGATAGAAAACAACTCACCTAAAAAATTAAAGTATTTGTATTGTTTCCTTTTATTTAAAATTTTTTTTAATATTTATATATTTATTTTTGAGAAAAAAGAGAGAGGGTGCACAAGCGGGAAAAGGCAGAAGAGTGGGAGACCCAGAATCTGAAGCAGGTTCCAGGCTCCGAGCTGTCAGCACAGCGCCTGATACGGGGCTCGAACCCACAAACCGTGAGATCGTGACCTGAGCCCAAGTCGAACGCTTAACCGTCAGCCACCCAGGCACCCGGATTGGTTCCTTTTATTTAAAATGATGAAAGTAAGAAAAAGAAAATCCATATTTACCAAAGGAAAACTCTCTCCCTCGAGGCTTGAAGGGAACATTAGAACCATTAGTCTGAGTAGGGGTTCGAACTGCTGAGGTTTGAGGGTTGTTGTTATTAGGGCCTAAAGAAGAATTAAAAGAGAATCCTGATCAATGCATGCATTCAATCACGTTTAAGTACTGCTTACGCTTTCTCTGGGACACGTGCCCAAAAAACAAAGTGACATTCAAACAGCACACAAGCATGGCGCAGTGAAAACGGGCAGGACGCACGGTGTCACAGCCCTCCCTCCACCCATTTATCTACTGCCGTCCCTACAGTCAGTCACTTTTGCCCCAAACATAATCAATTTTCTGGAACATCGGAGGTGCCCTCACTTCACTTTGTGCGTCCCCGTGCCCTCCGGAGCCATTGAGTTTTTGGTCAGCTATGTTTGCTCACGTTCCTTTCAACCCTTACTTAACCACAGCTGCAGGTGGCAAGGTCTTTCCTTTGGACACTCTAGCTGACTCTGGAAACACCCTTCCTTTGAATTCTGGGTACAATTTAGAAACAATGTTATATAGGAAACTGCTTTCTTCCACTGAATGTAAGGAGGGTTAGCTTAGGTTATTCTTTTTTTAAAAAAAAAATTTTTTTTTCAACATTTATTTATTTTTGCGACAGAGAGAGACAGAGCATGAACGGGGGAGGGGCAGAGAGAGAGGGAGACACAGAATCGGAAACAGGCTCCAGGCTCCGAGCCATCAGCCCAGAGCCCGACGCGGGGCTCGAACTCACAGACCGCGAGATCGTGACCTGGCTGAAGTCGGACGCTTAACCGACTGCGCCACCCAGGCGCCCCAGCTTAGGTTATTCTTAATAAACACCAAGCCCTGAGTCTTCTTTATGTAGGGTCACCTAATGCTTAAATAATAAGCTGATTTTTTTTTTTAATGTTTTATTTATTTTTGAGACAGAGAGAGACAGAGCATGAGCAGGGGAGGCGCAGAGAGACAGGGAGACACAGAATCCGAAGCAGGCTCCGGGCTCCGAGATATCAGCACAGAGCCCGACGCGGGGCTGGAACTCACGGACTATGAGATCATGACCTGAGCCGAAGTCGGACGCAACCGACTGAGCCACCCAGGCGCCCCATTAATAAGCTGATTTTAATCTGAGGCCAGCCAGCAATTTTTAAACAGTAAGGAAAATAGACAAAATAATGGGAAAATAAAAAGAAACTAAGTTTATTCAGATTTCTTTAGAAAACAACCAATATTCTAAAGATTCAGCTTCAAACTCTGAATTTCCCGACTTGCAGAAATATCTGTATAGCTCTGGACTTTGACCTAAATTACCCTTCTATGGAGTTACCTACTTCCTATGCTTATCTTCACATAAAAGACTTCTGCTTGGGGAACGGTCTGCAGTGACATTACCACAGCTAAAGGTGCACATGGTCACTGTCCCAAGCACATTATGTGTTTTAACTAACTTACTTTTCACAGGGATCATTACCATGTCCATTTCAACCATAGAGAAACTGAGTCCCAGGGGCTATGTAATTTGCAGTCGACTGCACAGCGGCCAAGGTACGGAGGCGGGATAACCGTCGGAGTCTGGCTCCTTGGGTCTCCACCACCACGCAGTCTCTCTGATGTGCTCGCAGACCCGAACTTGAGTCTTTCCTACATCTGGGCAACGGGTGGCCTCAGCATGGGTGCGGCCACTTCCACCTGCTGTACTTAGCCTGGATGTACACGGCCTCAGAAAACCCTCACGAGTGTCAGAGGTGATGACGTGAATGGGAGACTCAAGATGAAATGTAGCTGTGATTCTCTATAAAACGTCAAGATGCAACATTCTACTCTAGTTATTTCAGAACTCGTGAGTCAAAACGACAGCTTCTTCAAGACGGCAAGGTAATGAGAGCCCAGGGACTCTGGGCTAGCTGGCTCCAGCAGCCTGGTTTAGCCGGCAGGTATAACCCACACAGGGGCCATCAGGCCACCCTATCACCACGGCCCTCCAACAGGCTACTAGAGGCACCCAGCCCACACCTCTGCTTCTAACTTGATGCTGGCGATTCTAACAGGGTGAGACAGGGAGACACTTGTGGTCGGCAGAGAGAACGGAGTGGATGAAAGTATCTAGCTCTTACCCTACATGAATAAAGCAGCATTCACGCTTATGGTTACGTGAAATAACACCACACACCCACCGCCCAGCTACATTTAAAATAACGACAACGTCAAGTACGGCGAGGATGTGAGGCAACTGGAAATGCACGTATCCCTGGCAGGAGTATGCAACGAGAAAACCACTTTGGAAGATTGTTTGGCAGTTTCACAGAATGCTAACAACTCCCCGATTCTCGACTAAATACCCCTCAAGGGGAGGAGGGCGTATGCCGCACTTTGTACACAAACGTTTGCAGCATCGTTTTTAGACAAGGCTGGAAACAAACCCGAATGTCCACTGACAAATGTATCAACAAAACATGGTGAATCCACGCCACGGAGGAACACTGAGCACTAAAAATGGAGTGCTAAAATGCCGCATAAAACGTAAATCTGAGAGTGTTAGATGGAGAACAAGCATCTGACCATAAAAAGAATAGATACAGTAGGACTCCACTTATAGAAGATTCCAGAACAGGCAAAAGTATTCCACGGTGACAAAAAAGCAGAGCAGTGGTGGCCAGGGGGCCGGGCTGGGGGGTGGGGTGGGGGGGACTGGCTGCTGAGGAGCACGGGGGCATCCCAGGGTGGTGGATGTGTTCCAGAAGCTGACTGAAGTAGTGGGACAAACATGTCTCAAAACTCAAACTGTACAATCACAATGGGTGCATTTTACTAGGTCGAAATTATACCTAATACATTTATTTCTTAAAGTTAAAAACTCCCAAACCAGCACAATTTATTATTTAAAACAGAATATTAGTACAGTGCAAACAAAATACCACCCACCCACCCCCGGCCATAAATTGGCAGAATGTTCCTGGACACGGACACAGCTCTTCACCAAATAAATCCCTTTAAATACTACATCGGCCTTTGCAGACAATAGGTTCAGGCAGGGCTGATACTGTATCTCCTCTGTGTCTTGCTTTGCACGTACACCTAATCCCAGAAGCTCCACTGGTCATCTCGTATCCGTGAAAGAAGGGACAAGAGGAAACCGGGAAGCCAGCCTCCTAATTTCTGAGCTACTAAAGGGTAATCTACTTTCAAAATTTCTTTTATGTAAGAAAAACATGAATCTCCCTCTTTGTAAAGTCACAGTTGGTTACAATAGAATCTTTTTTTTTTTTTGAACGTTTATTTACTTTTGAGACAGAGAGAGACAGAGCATGAACGGGGGAGGGGCAGAGAGAGAGGGAGACACAGAATCGGAAACAGGCTCCAGGCTCTGAGCCATCAGCCCAGAGCCCGACGCGGGGCTCGAACTCACGGACCGCAAGATCGTGACCTGAGCCGAAGTCGGACGCTCAACCGACTGAGCCACCCAGGCGCCCCAGAATACAATCTTAAAACTGTACCTGGTAAACTTACTTCTATAGACCCAATCATATTAACTCTTTATTTTTCTGTTTCTCTAACCTGTAACTCCTAACCAAGAGCTTACTTATACTCGCATTTTAAGTAGGCTCCCTGCCCAACGAGCGGCTTGAACTCACGGCCCTGGGATCAACAGCTGCATACTCTACCAGGTGCCCCCGAGATAACAAAATGGGGGCTGAGGCGCCACCTAGTACTGTAAACCATTAACACGAAACTTGAGGTTATGTGACAACAAAGAATCATCCTACTGAAGCGGGCCTTTCTTTCTGTGTTAATTGCAGAGACAGAGGGTAGTAACCATCCTGGACAGCAGGCGGAGAGCCACCTCTACGGGGTGAAGTATTCTAACTCCGTGAACCTGCAAAGATGAGTCCCTCCACAGACCCCCTGGGAGTGGAGAAGGAGTTACTTTGAAGATGTAGGAACGAGTTTAGTCCAAGGCACTGCTGTTTCAACCATACGTCAACTCTTTACTGCAAAGAATAGGAAAAAAAAAGAGAGGAGAAAAGAACCCTACATATTGCTCTCTGCACCCTTTACTTTATTAGGAGGAAAGAAAAGCCTCTTAGGGATCATCCTGCAAGCAGATTACAAAGTGCTCCAAGAACACCACGTGGACCGTTGGGAAATGCTGAACAGGAACAGTTCTGAAATTTACAAGAGGCAGCTCTTCACACCTAAGCCCAGTTTTGTAAAAATTCAATTGCATAAAAACGAACTGTAAACTGAAGAATCATCAGAAACCTACCGCAGGGTGGCCTTACCTTCCACAGTGACCTCAATTTCAGGAACTTTTGAATTACTCCCAGGGCTTCGTGGTCTTTTTGGGGACTGCAAGGCTGTAAAATAAGCACACGATTACTTCTGTGTACTGTAAACAAAACAAAACAAAACAAACAAACAAACAAAAAACAACCCAGAAGCAGAGTGCGCCAAACACCCAGGCGCCTGGGTGGCTCAGTCAGTTAAGCGTCCGACTTCGGCTCAGGTCACGATCTCACCATTCGTGAGTTCGAGCCCCGTGTCGGGCTGTGTGCTTACAGCTCGGAACCTGAAGCCTGCGTTGGATTCTGTGTGTCCCTCTCTCTCTCTGCTCCTCCCCTGCTCACACTCTCTCTCTCTCAAAAATAAACATAAAAAAAGAAAATTAAAAGAAAAAAAAAGAAAGAAAGCAGAGTATTAAAATTTATACAGTCTGGATTTTTTGGAGGAAACCGAAAGGATTCAATTGGAAGTTTAATCCTCCACATGAGTCTCAACAAAGCTGTGGACACGTGAATTAAGGAGGACTGCAAACATGAAATTTTCAACAAAATGTTAAAAAAAGAAAAAGGGGTGGTGGTAGTTATGAGGGGTCCATTACATAAAACACCTGGGCGGGGGTGTGGAAAGCAAGCAAACAAACCGAAAGCCCCAAAAAGATACTGGCCAGTGATTCCATGTGATTTAGGTCATGTCGATAAAGAATGTTTTAATTAACTGAGGTTAATAAAGAGTATATATCATGTCTTACCTTTAGTGTTTATTTTGCTAGCCATTCCCGGAGGCAAATAGGAGATAACTAGTTCAGGTCTAGAAAGAAAACCAAGAAACATTACAAGAGCCAGGACACTACACTGGTCTTCACAGACCGTAAGCATCATCATGACCAGAGATTCTGTTACTAAAGGCCATCATCATGTAATACACAATTAATTCTGTGTATTACAGAATTAACTACCCCCCCCCCCACCAAGGTAATCTGCTACTTGGTTTTATGAAGAGTAAATGACTTCTTTCCTGAAAATGAAAATTCACTAACACCAGTTTAGTTGCTGCAACAGTGGAAATTCTGCAGACGTGTAAGTAAGGAACATAATTGTGGGAATTCAGCTGCGCACAAGCTTAATGAGGAGTAACGGAGCAGAGAAAAATCTGACTCTTCACCCTCTACTCAGCATTTAGGAACGCTCAAGAGTCAGCACAGCGTCTCTGCCCAAGCTGAACACCACCCCTGCGAGGCAGGTGTTAGCGTTCTCCTTGTACTGACGTAGATCAAGTACAGGTTAAGGGATGTGCAAAGGCAGCGGCCAATGCCAGGACCGCAGCTCAGAGCTGTGTCTTCCCATCACGGACTACAAAGCCTTAGGGGTCGCCTGTAGCCAGAAAAAAACTTTAAATAGAAACAGAACGTTACTGTTTTAATTCCAGGAATGACTACAGTGGCAAATCGAACTTACTTTTTAACAACAAACTTGATTTTATTACTCCCACGGACAATCCTTTCAAGTCGTGGGATTCCAAACCAGGTAGGGCTTCGGAAGGGAATTCCTTCTGGCAAGCCTTCTACATAAAGGAACTCGGGGTTTGATTCAAACACAGGGTATGGTACTTTTACTGCCTCTGTGAGTCCAAGAGCTTGAGCTGCAGGTGAGGAGAACATAACGTGCGGAAGGTAACATTTTACAGACATTCTTTTATTTTTGTCTGCAATCTTAATAATAAGCTTTTTAAATAATAAAAACCCTTTTTATCTTATCAAGATATATTTGACATATAACATTATACTAATTTCAGATGTACAACAGAATGATTGGTATTTGTACAAACTGCAAAATGATCACAAGAAGTCGAGCTAACATCCTGGCATTCTCAAATGTGTTATGCAAAAATTCCCTACCACCTAGCAATCTCTGCTCACCAGTATCTTTTTTTAAGGGGGAGCCTCCACTCAATTATTGGAAGCATTTTGCGTAGTGTACCGTGCAAAACTGAAGAATGGGCCTAACAAATAAGTACTTGTAAAAAGAACATTCTAGCCAAAGTGATCTCTGTGCTCTGTGCAGAAACGAACTACGGGCCATCTCATGCCCAAAGAGACAAGTGGCCGTAGAAAGACAAGAGCCGTTATGTGGTGCACCTAAGCAGAGCTCATCATGTTAGATCAGAGGCAGAGGCGGCGGATTCCAGATCCAGGCCACAGAACGTTCACACCAGGTACAAAAATGATGGATGGGAAGGCCCCAGGGACACTGCTGTCACTCCCACTCCTTACTTCCTTTTCCATGACAGACACACACCCAATCAACTGAAACACTCCTGCTGAATCTCCTCAGAATCCTCAAGACAGCGGTCAACAGCTAGCTGTCACCAAATCTAAGCTGAAACAAACGAAACTTATTTGCTGCCCGTGTGTGGTAGCCGGACTCGAAGTGCAGACGGTGGGGCGGAGATCCCCCCCGCACCCCAGCTTCTCCCCACCACACACCACACAACTGAATCCAAGAGAAATAAAGTAAGGTGCTCAGGGTAAGGAGCAGACATCAACTAAAACCCAGTTTCTGGGACCTTCCTTCCGTAGGTTCTGTAGTGCTATCATTCATTCAGAACCTGCCTTTCATTTAGGTTTCTAAACTAAGACATAATCACTGGGTTTTACTTACCAAATTTCAAATTAAAAATCTCCTCCACTTGCTTCCGTAGCTTGGTAATTCTGACATTCCAATCTTCTTTGACTAGAAAGCAAAAATAAACGTACTTAACAATGTTTCCTTCTTGGTGCCGACACACAACTAGGTTGGATGCCACTCTTCTCAGTGATGTTCTTTTTTACATTTTTTTTTTTTTAACATTTATTTATTTTTGAGACAGGGAGAGACAGAGCATGAACGGGGGAGGGTCAGAGAGAGGGAGACACAGAATCTGAAACAGGCTCCAGGCTCCGAGCTGTCAGCCCAGAGCCTGACGCGGGGCTCGAACTCACAGACTGCGAGATCATGACCTGAGCTGAAGTCGGAAGCTTACGCGACTGAGCCACCCAGGCGCCCCAGTGATGTTCTTTTTTAAAAGACTGAGATGTATCTCATATACAACACAGTGGCAGTTTAGGGAGCACAATCCAGTGACGCTCTTCATTCGATTTCGTTTACAAACAAAAACTTTGGGTCTTAAGGAGAAAAAGGATTCCCTGAACCTGTCAAATAGCAGAACTTCAGGAAGATGGAATGCAAGTATCGGTTCACACTGTCAACAAAGAACGTGCCGGCAAGATTGCTCTCGGCGAGTGCTTTACAAGTGGCTCCTCCGTGGAGACCCAGCACAGGATCCTGACAGGTCAAGGAGGACCAGCTGGTACAGAGCCGGGCTTCCCATGCCAGGTTCAACCACAACAGCTTCAATTACATTTGCTTTCTATACAGACATCCTTGTTTTATCAAACGGATGTGTGGCTAGAAATCCGTAGAAAGCAAAACTTCATTATTCACAGAAATAAATGGTAGGAATACACGTTAAAGGGATTAGGGAGATGTCACTAAACACTCACATCTATAATCTGGTTTATTTCTTTACCCCTGTTTACAAGACAACCATCCCCTTAAAAATTTTTTTTTTGTTTTTAATTTTTATTTTAAGTAGGCTCCACACCCAACCTGGGGCTCAAGAGTCACACCCTCTACCGACTGAGCAAGCCAAGTGCCAGGACAATCATCCCCTTTTAAATATAAATAAAAATACAGAGAAATGGGCCATTATGGAAGACACATAGGAGGTCACTTACTTGAACAGACACTCAGGGCTTATTTGCTGGGGCTGTGGATGGAGAGGGTCTTGGAGGCACTATTGGGTAATGGGAGAGGCTGGACAAATAAAGGAGGGAAGGAGAGAGAGAGAGAGAGAGAGAGAGAAGGGTGGGAAGGCAGAGAGCAAGGGTCACATTCGGCGTGGAAGGGGTCTAGGGGTCTGTGTCTTCGGACAAAGGCAGTGGGAGATGCTGGGCAAGTTCTGGAAATGCTAGTAAAGGTCGGTGGTTTCGGAAAACCTTGCAACACACTGTTCACTCTTACTGTAGAAGTACTTTAAAACTGTTCCTTTAAACGAAATCCTAGCATCTCAAGGGTTTACTATGGTGTGCCTCAACCGTTCAGCCGGAGGACGTAAGTTTGGTACAAACCAAATTTGAAATATTACTACAAAGACATCCAGACTCCCCTTCTCCAAGGTCAAGGGCTTCTGCTCACCTACCCAGTTCCTGCCTCACCCAACGCCTCCTTAGAACAGCTGGTACCTGCCATTCTAATGCAAGAAGATGTCTGAGCTACTTCGGGAATCAAGTGACTGCCCCTTCAAAGCTCAGTTACCTGGCTAACTCCAAGACTTTCTCACGTGTGCCACTATGCAAATCTTTTACCAAACGGAGGGCAGAGTGTCCCCACAGCGTATTTAAGCCTACAGCTTTTACCAAACTGTGTGTCATTCCAAGAATTAAGTCGACCTCTTGAATGGCAGAACTAAATTCTGTCGTGCAGTGAGACTTGAGCTGGGCCAGCAAGAGACTAGTGCCTGGTTCACTGGCAGACATTTGCCAACTTTAACTCTTGCCAAGATCACCTATGAATGGTGGAAGGCCAAGTATTATTAATGATTCAGATTACCGAGATTTTTCTTTCGATGACGGGCTTTTCGGCTATCTATGTCAAAAGACAACAGATCAAGTACTGCTAAAAACGGGACCTCTCAATCTGTGGCGCCGGGCACGTATCGAACATCCTCAGGTTTGCAGTCACGATCAGAATTATTTAAAAAAAAAAAAATTTTTTTTTTCAACGTTTATTTATTTTTGGGACAGAGAGAGACAGAGCATGAACGGGGGAGGAGCAGAGAGAGAGGGAGACACAGAATCGGAAACAGGCTCCAGGCTCTGAGCCGTCAGCCCAGAGCCCGACGCGGGGCTCGAACTCACGGACCGCGAGATTGTGACCTGGCTGAAGTCGGACGCTTAACGACTGCGCCACCCAGGCACCCCACGATCAGAATTATTAAGAAGTGATCACATTGGGGCGCCTGGGTGGCTCAGTCGGTTAAGCGTCCGACTTCAGCTCAGGTCATGATCTCGCAGGCCGTGAGTTCGAGCCCCACATCGAGCTCTGTGCTGACGGCTCAGAGCCTGGAGCCTGCTTCTGATTCTGTGTCTCCCTCTCTCTCTGCCCCTCCCCCGCTCGCACTCTATCTCTGTCTCTCAAAAAGAAATAAACGTTACAAAAAAAAAAAAAAAAAAAAAAAAAGTGATCACATTAATCACAACCTTGAATTGACATCTGCCCGGAGAAACGAAGACTCATACAGAGACTTCCATCACATTCATGCTAATCCACGTTAATCCGGTTCGACCCTGGGGAATACTTTCTTTCCATTACTTCCCTCAGCAAAAGTCTAAGTCATCTCCAATCTTCAGGTCATTACCAATACTGTCTCTTTGCCTAAATCAACAGCATGCTGAGGAGGTCGTCATGTGGATTCTTGATGCTCAACTGATCACACTGTTTCCCCCGCAGGATTTGGGGCACAGGAGAATTCTGTTTCCCTTGTACAGTATTTCTCAATCCCTTTGCACGTGGTTATAAACACAAATGACTTTACAACATAGCCGGCTTACTGGCTGACCTTCACCAGTTGCCCCCAGGTACTCTCAGAGCTGAGGGATCAGTATGTTGACCTTTATTTTTTAATTAATTGTTTTAAAATATTTTTTTAACTAAACTCCACACCCAAAGTGGGACTTGAACTCACAACCCCAAGATCAAGAGTCACAGGCTCCACCGACTGAGCCAGCCAGGCGCCCCTGAAGGATCTGTAGTTTAGTACAGGTATCTTGTATACCATAGCATGTATGGTAAATACCGCAATATTTACCAGAACAATTAGCTGGCCAAGTTCAGAAACGGCCACTAGTTCTTGGCAACAGAAGTTTGTAACACTGTAGAAGACGTGCGAGCTGGGGTCACTTTTCCTGGCCTTATGCAGCGGCCAACAAAAAGATGGCAAAGAAATAAAGGCTGCCTTATAGCTCCAATGGAGAAAAGAAAACCATTCACACAGCTGAGCCGGAGAGCCCACAGTTCTGCTGGGCTACGGGGTCAGTGCAGCTGCTGCGATCACAGCCGTGCCGTTAGGACAACAGGCTGCGCGAATAAAGAGGACGGCTGGGATCTGCACGGTCGGCCGCACCGGCCACACGTGGCAGCCAAGCACTTGAAATGTGGCCGCCGCGGTGAGATGCGCTCCCAGTGCAACGTATGCGCCAGAGATTCGCCCGGTCGTGTGTTTACCCACACGGGTCGGGCCACCAGAAAATTCAAAATGACACACGTGGCTTCATCTGTGAGGCACGTTATACGTCTACTGAACCCCACCGATCTAATAAACACACCGCCGAACTCCCTGAGTTTGTGCTGATAAATCCAGAGGACGGTGAGTGTCAAGTGTCCACATATGATTTGGGGGGGTGGGGAGGGGAGGAAAGACAAGTACATCACTTTAAAAGATCGTCAAAAAGCTTAAAAAACACTGATCCAGTTTTTCCAAGGGATTCGCAACCATCTTACCTGGAGTATTCGTTCTCGGCTGAGTGACTTCAGTAGTACTGTGAGTCAGAAGCTCCGGTCTGTAAGAACGCGGCGGAAGTTAGTAACGGGAGCGCGGGAACACCCTGAAGGCCCTCCCCACGAGGCTGTGCACTGCCAACGATTTCCAACATGGATCATCCCGCCTTCATTTCCAGTGGGGGAAAAATCGTTCTGAGGACGCGATCATTTTGAAAACAGCAATTTGCACAGCTTCAGGTTTACAACCTGTGTGTCTTCAAAGGCATTAGGTACTCAACCTTGCAAAACAGTTGGCTTTTGGCCCCAAACAGTTCAACCTGCCGTTTCTAAAACCTCAGAGGAACGCCCTCCTAATAAAGCTCGAAATACCTATGTGTGTTGTCCTAAAGATCCCTCTCCCCGACACGGTGTGACCCAGTGATCACGTAGACAAATGCACGGGCCCCAGAGAGTAAGCCAGACCTATGGATTCTACCCCACCGCACCTTCCTGTAGTAAAGACAGCCCTTCTGTATCCTCTCCCTGCCCCCCAATCATCCATTCTGCTACCTTCAAAATCAAGCCAGAAGAATCCTTTTAAAATGCAAATCCAAATTATTATTTTTATTTACAGTAATTTTTTAAAAATGTATTTATTTTTGAGAGAGAGGGAAACACAAGAGTGTGTGTGTTGGAGCAAACATGACTGGGGGAAGGGCAGAGAGAGACAGAGGATCCAAAGCAGGCTCTGTGCTGACAGGTCAGAGCCGGATGCGTGGCTCAAATCCACAAGCCGAGAGATCATGACCTGAGTTGAAGTCAGATGCTTAACCAACTGAGCCACTCATGTGCCCTCACCATTTTTATTTTTACAGGAAGCTCTACACCCAACGCTAGGCTTGAACTCGCAACTCTAAGATCAAGAGCTGCACGCTATATTGCCTGAGCCTCCTGCAGGAACCCCTCCAAATTATTTTAAGTGGAACTGGCTTTAAAACCTTTCAATTACTCCGCTGACAGTGTAGGACAGAAGGCCTTCATCCGCGCGCCCACGTCGGCCTGGCTTACCATGCCACACCTACAAGGCACCACCACGTCCACCCAGAATGGTGCGCTTACGTGACACTTCCCTTCTCTACTTTTATTGTTTCCTTCATTTGAAGCCCCCTTTCCACTGCTGTTCGTGCACAACTGTCCGACCTCCCCGCCACCCTTACCTCCTCCCCCAAAGCACCTAGTAACACCTTATTGCATGTATCTCTAAAATAAGCCTCCCGAGGACAGGTTTCCTGCTGGGCCCGGTTTTGTCTCTCTGGTGCCTGGTACTAAATAAACACCTGCACAAGGAATGAATCTACACGAACACACCTGAAGTTTTAATACGGAGAGTAAGTCCAACCGAGAGGAACAAAAGACCCGCTTTCATCAAATTTATACATCTTTTCTTAAGGACAGCACTACATTTGTTTCTGGAGATCATCATCTTACCTTTTGATAACAAACTTAATTCGATTGCCCACTTGAATGATTTTCTCCAGCCTTGGGATTCCGTACCACGAGGGACTTCTGAAAGGAATGTTTTCGGGCAGTCCTTCCACGTAGAGGTCATTAGGATGTGCTTCGAACTTCTGGTAAGGTACGGCCTTGGCCTCCGTGCTCCCCAGCGCTTCCGCTTTACACAGGAAAACACAACGCGGGAGACTAAGTTTCTGTTGAAATCACACTGGAGTACAATCCTAAGAAAGGTACGGGTCAACTTTTTGAAAGGTCTGGAAACACACCCAAGAAATGCTGAAACAGACCCAAGTCAGCACATGCAAGCTGTAAGTGGCCCGTGATCACGAGGTCACTTTTGGTGGAGTTGAGTCTCCTGAATCTAAGACAACTTTTATAGTGCCACGGTCTCATAAACCAGCTGTCAATATTGAGAAATAAAAGGATAAGAATACTACCACAGAGGACAAAGAATGTAACTCAAATACTACTTTTCCCAGTATTTAGAGGGAGGCTTTTGCTACTTCATGCTCTGTGCAGGTGATAATCCGTTCACTGGCTCCCTCACACAAAGTGATTTCAGGCTATACTTTTACTTGTACTGCAGCCATGAGACCGATGTTCTTTACCCCTTAAACCACACGAGTGTGGCATTTTAAAAGGAAATAACTTCCACAAAGAATTCATGGAATGGGAAATAAAAATAGTAAGCAGAGATTGGTTTACATTAAAAGAAGCGTTATCAACCAAAGCTAATGCACGAATCTTGCTTAGATCCAGATTCAACAAAAACTTTTAAAGGTACTTTCCGGATGAATGAGGGAATTCGAAAAAGGACTGGACAGGAGTGGGTACAAAGAACGGCTAGTTGTGTCAGGTGTGACAGTGACACCGTGGCTGTGTTAAGAAAATGAAAGCACTACTCATGGAGGCACACTGAACACAACATGAATGGCCCAGGGCCTGGGACTTGCTTTATAATATTCTTACAAAGGAAAGACAGGAAAAGATGAGCAGTGTGGAAAAATCTCAACGATCAATGAATTTGAAAAATAGGTATATAGGAACGCAACGCAGTTTTTCTACTTTTGAATAGGTATAGAATTGTAATTTTAAAATATAAAATGAAATTTCTAAGCTCTGCTCTGAAAACACATCTGAACAGAGCTCTAAAAAAAGGTCTTCTCCTTCCTTGTTTCATTAGCACCAAATCAGAAGGGCTCAAGTATAGGCTCTCTCTCTCTCTCTCTCTCTTTTTTTAAATATTTATTTTTGAGAGAGAGAGAGCGAGAGAGAGAGCACGTGCACGCAAGCTGGGGAGGGGCAGAGAGAGGGAGGTAGAAGGGTGTGAAGCAGGCTCCATGCTGTCAGCACAGAGCCTGATGTGGGGCTTGAACTCACAAACTGTGAGATCATAACCTGATCCAAAGTCGGACACTTAACTGACCGAGCCACCCAGGTGCCCTTAGACCTCTTTGATATAAAAGCAAAGCATGTATATTTGAAAAACCACATGCAGTGTAACAAAAGTCATGACTGTTAAAAGAAACATTCCTTTAAGAAACATGGTAAAGTCTTTCACACCGCACCTGGGAGAGATCTATAATGTGATGTGTAAAACAATAATAATTATTTGGTGAAACACATTAGCAAAAAAAGAAAAAAAAATATAATCATAATTCTAACAAACTTCCTATGAAATAAAAAAGAACCAACTGCTGGAGCGGAGCCAGGAAGAGCAGTTTTGGGGAAAGGGGAAGAAGGGCAGCTGCACTGGCTGGTCATCAGTGAGGCTTCCCCTACAGAAAAGAACAATCCGCTTGTCTCCCCGTTGCCCCCTTTCCCACAGGCCACTCAACACCTTCTTGCATACGAAACGTTCACGTGTTGCTCTGCGGTGCATCTTCCCTCATCCGGGGGACGGGCACTGCCTCCTGCCCCGCTGGGTTGTCGGCACCTGCAGCCTGGGCGTTCCTGGATGCCAAATGCCTAAAACTGATTACGCTGCCGGGGCAGGGAAACTTTCAAGACTTAGGATGCTTGATACTTGTGGAAAATGTAAGCTTTCCTCTTTTCCCTTCAGGAACCTTAAAGAAAGCAGCAAATCTCTCTAAAGTAGCTACAGTCCCAGACTCACCCAAGGCCGCGAGCAAAAACAAAAACAGCTCGACTTTTCCTGTTTATACTACAACAACACATAATCTCTTACCTATTTTCTTAGGTCTGACACAATGCCAAAATATTTTCCACCGGCCACTGTTCACGGGAGTACATGGGCTCGTCAACAGCCTCCTCCTTCCACGAGGCTTGCTTGGTAAGCACCAGTGGTGCTAAGAGGTTTGGCCGACTGCTTTCCCAAGCTCAACTTCCAGAAGCACACACCAGGGCAAAATTTAAGCCTGTCTGTGCAGATACTCGTGAACTATACTGACACTACGGTAGCTTCTCTAATGATGAACAATGTTCTTCACCTGATTCATTTTACTAAATGCCTTGGAAATACACTGATTTTTTTTTTTTATTAAAAAAATTTTTTTTGACGTTTTATTTATTTTTGAGAGACAGGGTGTGAGCAGGGGAGGGGCAGAGACAGAGAAGGAGACACAGAAACTGAAGTAGGCTCCAGGCTCCGAGCTGTCAGCACAGAGCCCGACGCGGGCCCAATGCAGGGTTGGAACCCAAGGACCATGAGACCATGAGACCATGATCTGAGCCAAAATCAGATGCTTAAGTGACTGAGCCACCCAGGTGCCCCAGAAATATACCAATTTTTAAAGTGGTTAAGATTCCTTAGTTTCTAGCTCATTAGCTGATTTCCAACCAGCTGATTTCTAAGAGGAGAGAACGTGTCACTGAGGTCCTGTATTCACACTGCGTAGCCCAGAACACGGATGAGGAGGAAAAACTTAAAATCCGGACTTCCACAACGCCTTCAATTCTGAGGCAAACAGCAAGTATACGGATCCTGCACATGACACTACTCAGGGACCCAAGTTTGTAGCTGCCATCTGAGCTGCACCTACAGGCTGGTTTATTGGGTCCTTTAAGACCCGGTGCCAGGAGCCCCTTTCGGAACCCACGGGGCAAACGAGAATCCTCACCCAGGAGTCTTGGCTTTTTTGGGGTAGAACTCAGATGGATTCTTTCACAGCACAGCGAGAACCGCCGCCATCCTGAGGCCTGTGCCAGCCACCCCCGTCCTCCCCCCGCTGCCGTCTCCCCAGTGCAGGCCAGCCGGGTCCTCCCGCACGTCTGCGGATCTTGTCAGGGAGTCCAACGTGCACTACACGACCAAGAGGCTTGGTGATTTCTCATGGCTCTAGCCACACTTTGGTGAGACCGATCCGTACACCCAGAAATCTGTGCTCTAGCACCATGCACGGTTCCAGCAGATGAGGCACGCGGGGTCCTGGCTGTCATTATCTAGCGTGTGGTAGCGGGAGGCAGAAGACAACCGCTAGGCACTGTGCGGAGAGAAAACGCGACAAGGTGTGGGGTATGGCAGACAGGTGACCCAGCAAAGACCCCACCAGAGCGGCCACACTGAAACGGAGAGGCACGGAAAGATCTGAGGTAGCAGCAGTGCAACCCTCCCCAGGAGGATGTGACCTTGGAAAAATAAAGGACAGGGAGATGGTCATTACGGCTGGTAGGAAGTGAACAAGTGGGCCAGTACCATGAGGCGACATCAGAAGATGGGGGGTGGGGGGTGGGGTGGGGTGGCCATGACCAGGGACTGAGAAGCTTATTCCAAGAACAAAGGAAGGCCACCGAATGGAAAACAGGGAAGGGACAGGCCTCCATTTTTTGTTTGTGAGGAGATTAAAATCTAGCTGCTTGGCAGCCCTGGCTTTCCCAGCAGTGAGGGACAGCAGCCGAGAAAGAGAGGGTATGGATCTGGGGTGGGCTGAAGGTACAGTCAGCAGGAGGCCTGTAACCATCAAGAAATCCAGGGTCACTCCTAGGGGTTTGGCCCAGACAATGGAGGGGACAGGATGGGGGAAACGAACATATTATGGGGGGGGGGGGGCACATCAAAGCCTCGATTAGGATGTGTGATGTCTGCAGAGATATCAAACAGGCAGATAAAAATAAAGGTGTCTGGTGTTAGATGGAGTTTCCAGGGCTAGAAGCTTAATGCGGAAGCCACCAGGGTATAGACAATCTATAATGTGTAAGACCCCGAGATAGAGAGGGATTACCTGTAGAGAAAGCAAAGCAGGAAAAGAGAAGGGGGGCTCAGGACTCAGCTGTCAGGCAGCTCTCCAAGATGTGAACACTGAACTAAGGGGAGGTATCATCATGAGTGAAAAGGACAGCGGCCACTGAGACAGGAAGATACCAACAGTCAACAAGGTTCGAAACTATCCATATAAATAGTTTAAATCGGTTAACAAAAGAAAAGGAAGAAACACAGCCACTGAAGGCCGCTGAGAGCCGGGACAGAGCAGGGGAGAGCAATCCTAGGGAACAAAAGATGCCACCCGTGACAAATCAACCCAAGGGCCAGCGTTTCGGGATGCAAGCCAGCAAGGCCGGGAAACAAGCTGAAAATGGTGTGGGTCACTCCGCGGTTTCCGATACCCAGCCCCTCGGTGACAGACTGTGACCGAAGGCCTCCTTTCCTACGAAGAGTCACAGCAAGTGCTGCTCAGGATCCGCTGAAAAAGGACTCCAAGGCTGCAAGATCCCCTGAACTGTATCAGCTCCCCACGTGCAGGAGTACCCCCCCCCCACCCCGCCCCGCCCCGCCCCGGGAAAGAGCTCCTGGGGCTTTCGGTGGCGCAGGGTCCTCTCCCCTGTGCTGAATGAAACCTTTTTACGATTAATGTACGCTATTCACCAATTAAGAAAAAGTAGAGGGGAGTCACATTCACTGTTTTACTTTCTTAAAGCAAAACTGGGAAAACGTATTCAGTAATACAGTTTAGCCACGGGGAAAATGAGACTTACCAAATTTTTTGCAGAAAAGCTGGTCTACCATCTTTCGTAATTTAGTGATTCTGGCATACCACTCTTCCTTCACTGTAAGAGGAACAGATACACAAGTGTCCTCAGACTGATGGAATCACTAAGCCGGGTTAACTAAGTATTATGGTTATAACTTAGGCAGTACTACTACTCTGTTCGAAGAGTTTCTTTTTTTAACTTGTTAATTTTATTTCAAGTAGGCTCCGTACCCAATGGGGGGCTGGAACTCACAACCCTGAGTTCAAGAGCTGCTTGCCCCACGGACTAAGCCAGCCAGGCCTCCCTGTTTGAAGATTATTTCTGAGATTTCAGAAAGTGTTTCTTAAAAACAGTCCTGACACTGAATAAAAAGAGTAAGAACAACTCAAACAATGAAAAAATGGAAATGAATCACTGAAGAGTAATTTTACACGGCTACTCTCGAGGGTCATGAACACAACTAGGAAACATCCGAGTTCAGCTCACTCCAGAACAGCCTACAGGTGAGCTGTACGACGATACGTGTAGGGATAGGATAAGACTAAACACAGGATGCAATCTTTCCATTACATCAGCTGGGAGTGACGGGACTTGCGGACCGACTACGCTTGTATTGTCCCCGAAACACAGCTCACCAACTTCAGTGACGATACCCGTGGCCCTGCGCTCTAAGAAGTAAACCCTTTCATGAGACGTGTATGGTGACGAGTGAGGATTCAGCCGACCAACACAGACCTGGGCAACGACACACCGTCCGGAACACTGTGCCAGGTAATATGTTCACATCTCGCAAGTAGACCAGGCACTGCTCCTTTGGTCTACCTGGTGTGGGGTGTCTGCCCTTATTTATAACAGATCGTTAGGAACAAAATGAGGGGATTCTTCTAGGGAGCAGAGAGCAGTATTTTGATACCGTGTATTTCTTGTATATAATATTCTGAGTTGACACGGTTTTTTAAAAAAAGTAATCTCCACACCCAACGTGGGGCTTGAACTCAAGACCCGGAGATCAAGAGTGTCAGGCTCCACTGACCAAGCCAGCCAGGCGCCCTGATCTGACACACGGGTTGAAACAAGACTGGAGACCTACCTCCTGAAGCGGGTTTATCAAGCTGTAAGTCTTCACGTGTTGAATTCAGAAGTTCATGTCTGAAAGGTGAGGAAAAAATACTAAGTATTTACCAGGCAATATTTGGCAAAAACAGTAACTACTAGCACTTATTTGATATTCAGTCGTGAAGGCCAGTTTTAAAAAGAAGAGACAATCTGGGCTCTTGAGCACAATTAAACCTTAATTTCCGGAGATTTCCAGAGAGTAACAAAACAAAATGGAAATTGCAACTTGTTCAATAAGGTGCTTCTTGGACCATTGTGTCCTTCATTCACTTTACGACCCAAAGGGATCTTATAAAAAGCGTTACCACCAAAAGAAGCGAACATAAAAACTTTAAGTAAGAGCCTTTAATTTTACATTATATTCAAGACTCACTCAGTTCAACGTATCTATAAATTGGTTATAGGGATACTAAATATATTTTTTTTAAATTTTTTTTTTTCAACGTTTATTTATTTTTGGGACAGAGAGAGACAGAGCATGAGCGGGGGAGGGGCAGAGAGAGAGGGAGACACAGAATGGGAAACAGGCTCCAGGCTCTGAGCCATCAGCCCAGAGCCTGACGCGGGGCTCGAACTCACGGACCGCGAGATTGTGACCTGGCTGAAGTCGGACGCTTAACTGACTGCGCCACCCAGGCGCCCCCTAAATATATTTTAATACTAACACATTTGTGAGACAGATTATAAGTTTTTTGGGGTTTGGTTTTCTTTTTGGTAATTACAAAAACCTTCCAGGAAATAATTTCTAGATCACAGAATTCCCATAATCCAACTTATATATGCAATCATTCCATTTTGATGTAATGGTCGAAAGTCTAGTGTTGCTAGTGGGGGGATTGGGAACTGGCTCAGATATCAGCAGGACCACGCCTATTTTAACAACCATCTCAGAAATGCTGCAAAGTAGCATAGGACAGAGTCAATAGTGCATATATAATATTTAAATAACACTAGTGACCTATAAACAAAACATCTGCTAAACTCTATAGAAATATCCTTCTAAATAAACAAAAGACTTTACATATATCAAGACTAACCACAGTAACCGTTAGGGAAAGGCTTATTTAAGAAGTCCCTTCCAAATGTGGAGGATGGCCTGCCATGAAGGAATATACTGAATGGACTCGAAACAGGATGCGGGCAGCATAGAGCATCCCGTGATAAGCCTGCATTAACATTTAAACATCCAAACATAGTTCTGTACACTTTAAGGTTAGCAAATGAGAGCAATACCTAATAAAATAATTTGCCTGTGTTCTTTAAATAGTGTTACTTAAACACAGATTCAAAACCTCTAACGTTAGGAACAACCCAATAAAATGACAGTACAAGAGAGTTCTTAAAACTTCAAACTTCTTTATGTATCAACATCCAGGGGGAAGGGGACACCTGTTTATGGTTCTTGGCCAGGGTCAGGGCTGTAGCGTTTACAGGGCCGCCATCTGGTTTATAATTCAATTTCTGGAGTCTACTGCATCTTGAAACTACAATGTACTTGAAGGAAAACTAACGGTTAGCAACAAGTTCCTCTCTGAGGAGGACAGCTCACTTATTATCTTGCGGTGCCTCTTGGGTCTTTTCCACCCTTCGTTAAATCTCAAAAGCGGTCATCCCCTCACTGAACACCGAGAGGCCAGCATGCTTGGTTGTCATCTCTGATCAGAGTGGTCGTTAAATTCCTCACTTTTTCAACAGTACCAGTGTTCCCAATGTAATGAAGCTGCACACGTCTACCAACAATACTATTATCCCACTCCTTTTATTCACTTTACCGTTTATAGTTCAAGCTACGTCAGGAAAAAGTTTCAAAATCAGTTATAATATGCACACAAATTCGAAAAGACTCACTTCCAATAGAAGGACTTAAAATGAAAGCCAAGTCTTCCAAAAGAAGCAAACCCAGCGGCCCTCCCTGGGGCAGGAGTACCTCTTGGTCTAAACCCCTAAGAGCTGCTTTCTCATGCCTGTACCTGGTTGAAGAATAAGTACTTGACAGAACTCCAACCAGAGAAAATAAGGCCACCTTCCAAGAGAAACACAGGTAGTTACTGTCTCTTCCCCATACACTGCCTGGCTGTGAGGCCTAGATTACTGCATCCCGTTCACGGCTGCTCTAAGGAACCGATCAGCCCAAGGAAGGAAGAATCTGGTGAGAGCTCCAAGTACCACTTTTAACCATCCTACCTCTGACCTCCTCATGAGGCGAGAGAAGCATCGTTAACTGTATCAGGTTGACTGACTTAGGGATTTCTGTCCCTTACTGCCGCAGATCCTAACTGCTACCCCACCTCTCCCATGTCAAAAAGTCTCTCTTTCCTTTCACAAATGCTTGGCAAGTTTGGCTGGCTCCCATCATGTGCACTTAGAAAACAGGGAGAATGGCTTGACAGCGTTAATATCCATTACTGCGTAAAGCAAGCTTCCCATCACTGTGACGGTTCATTCTTTATGAATAACCTGGTCTTATTCTCTAAAACCTAGTGATTTTTTTCCCTTATCCTTAGGGCACTAGGACATCATGAGGTGTGGCAAGGTATATAGCTTTCTTTGTCTCATGCTTAGCCCGCTCTGTAATTTTTACGGGCTTGGAAAATAATGGTCATTCATTTTTGATACTTCTAAGTCGGATGTCACTAGATAAAGACTCAACATTTTCATGTCTCATACATACAACTTTTACAATTTACAGGACTAACCAGCATCCAGCCTTTTAAGTGAAAACTTATACTGTAGCAATTATATTTTATAATTTCCGAAAAACTATTCTCCATCCATTCCCCTTTATAAATACATGTAGTACTTGCTTCATGGATGTAACAGGAAGTTTCCATCTTTCTTCATTGGCTGAAATCTGTTGCAAATGTCCTCAGTTTTGTAAACCTTTCACTTTAATCTTAACAGAATCCCAGCGGAAACTATGAGTGTGTAATGTGGCTGCCACTTTTAAACGCAAGCATTTACGTTCCCAATCACAACTATTGCACTGACGCTTTTATAAGAGCTCCTTATTGGACCCTTTATGCCAGGCCTTAGGGAATTTATAGCATTCTGCTACCTTAGGCTTTTTTTCCGTTCTTCCATGGTTTCACTTATTTTTAATTTTATAACTTACATGCATTTCCACATGTGCTTTTAAAAATTCAGATCTAGGGGCACCTGGGTGGCTCAGTTAGTTAAGCACCTGACATGGGCTCAGGTCGTGATCTCACAGCTCGAAGGCTCGTAAGTTTGAGCCCCACATTGGGCTCTGTGCTGATAGCTCGGAGCCTGGAGCCTGCTTCGGATTCTGTGTCTCCCTTTCTCTCTCTGCATCCCCTGCCCCCAACTCACACTCTCTCTCTCTCTCTCTCTCTCTCTCTCTGAAATAAACATTACAAAAAAATTTTTTTTAATCCAAATCTAAAATCAAGACACTGTTTTACTGATATTGGTTGGTACTGCATTACTTCTTATATTCTAGTGATTCCTTTACTTAGCAGCAAACTGGAAAAAGAACATGACAGCTATGTGGGAATCACATACAGGCAGGTATTCATGTTCCAAGAGCCAACTCTGGGCATGACCACAAAAATCTTGTCCACAGACACATTCAAAAGTGGTAAGTAAAACAATATATAACTCAATCTAATTAAGATATAGCCCTAGAGATTGATGAATGTTTGGTAACAATATAGAAAGATGCACTAAAGAACAAAGATGAGAGTCCAGAGTCTTACTTCTTAATCACAAAACGAATCCTTTCCTTTGCAAGTAATATCCTCTCAAGGCGAGGAATTCCATAAGTAGACGGTCTCCTAAAAGGAATTCCTTCCGGAAGTCCTTCTACATAAAGATCTTCAACGTGTGACTGGAAAAGAGGGTACGGGATCGTCACAGGACCTTTGGCTTTTATAGCTTGAGCTTTAAGGATAAAAAGAGAAAGGAAAAATCATTCAATGACAAGGATTAAGCACAGATTGTACAACAGAATAAATGAACACGTACTGCTCTGTATGTTTTATAGCTTTATCTTTACTTCTGCTTACTGTAACTGAATCATCACAAGAAAAATAGTACAAAAGAACTAAAAGAGAAAGAACACCAAAGGTGCTGGTACTCTAACCCAATCTGCAATCAAATAGTGGATTATTCTGAGTCATGTAGATGCAGCCAGATGTCCTATTGAAACCTGAACCACCCATGAGCCACAAAAACACGTTGGTAAACATCAGCTAACACATACAGTAAAATTTTTCAACAATAAACATTAGTGTAAGAAGAGAGTTTTTAATGAAATAACTCACGCAGAGGATTTTTTTAATTGGAAAGCTTCTGCCAAGATTGATTTATCCAAAGGTAAAATAATATAGCAGCTACAGGTCAAAAAAGCATGGAGACTCTTAGGAATCAAATAGAAGGAGAAAGACCTTGGTGATTCCATCAAACAAACTGCAAAGGATCAGGTTTTCTAAACAGCAGGGTAGCGTTTCCAGGCGTGATGGTGGAACTGATATTAAGACCATGCTTTCCTCTCACCCAACTCCCCATTTTGAAATTTTTTTTTTCAAGTAAGCTTTATGACCAAGGTGGGGCTCGAACTCACGATCCCAAGATCAAGAATGGTGCGCTCTACTGAACGAGCCAGCCAAGCACCCCCTCGATTCCCCATTTTGAAATATAGACTTGTCAGAGCTAAAATGACATGATGTCCGGGACACCGCAGGTTTAAAATATTAAAACAGGCTTGCATCAGAAAGAGATGGGACAGGAGAGAGCGGACAAGGAAAATACTTGAATCTGGGTGGTGGATACTTAGAGGGTCTTAACATCATTTACATTCTTTTTGTTTGGAAATTTCCAGAATAAAAAGATTTAGAAAAGCATCAGGTGAGCTCATCCACAACACAGGCACATTGGTCGACAGTATTAAAACTTTCACAGCTAAACCTTTTGATACGGAGTCAAACAAACGCCAAGTGTCCTATGAGTGCAGAGCAGACGCGCATCGCTCTTCTCGCAAAGGCTTCTATTCTACTTCGTTCACGAACACAGCGGAGTCACAGAAAAGTCTTCTAGCGAGTGTGCGCCGTAAGAACAGCAGAGCCGCTAAGGACGGGCAAAAAGGCTCCAAGTCCCCAAAGGAAAATGACTTCTGTGCACTCCCTTTCTTCCTTCTCCTCCCACGGGAATCCCCCTCAGCAGAACAGCTGCTCTTTTTTCCTAGTAATTTATGTGAAATTCGTCTGTTTGCTGAACATTAATACTTGTACTTGAGTTTCACATTCACCACGGTACACGTTAATACGGAGTCACGGTTAATATCCTTTGTTTACACCGTGCACGCGAAAATCCGTTCCCACAGAACAAGGAAAATATCTTTCCTTGGGGCGATTACCATTAAAACGGTTTCAAATTGTAAAATGTGAATACCGCGCTTGTCATCTCATAATGGTTGGTAAGCATTATTTTCTCATATGCAAACTAACGAAATGAATCACCATCACAACAAAAGCAAAAACATAATTTGTGCTTCTCTTTGTGAGATTTTTAAAAAAATTTTTTTTTCAACATTTATTTATTTTTGGGACAGAGAGAGACAGAGCATGAACGGGCGAGGGGCAGAGAGAGAGGGAGACACAGAATCGGAAACAGGCTCCAGGCTCTGAGCCATCAGCCCAGAGCCCGACGCAGGGCTCGAACACACGGACCGTGAGATCGTGACCTGGTTGAAGTCGGACGCTTAACCGACTGCGCCACCCAGGCGCCCCTCTTTGTGAGATTTATAAAACTGTTATGACAGTAAATTCTTCTTCCTCGAAACAGGACTGCGTTAAGTCTATAATAACACAGCTATAAACAGCGAGCACCTTCTGTGTACTTACACACCACTTACAGGAAGCTCTTTACACCCACTACGCTCTCTGTCTCCTTACATCTTCCCAGCACATCTACGCTCTCCTGACCGTTTCACAGGAGAGGACAGCAAGGCTCGGAGAGGATGAAGGGGAACGGCCAAGCCTTATGTCCCAGGGCCCGGGACCTTAGCAGCACGGGACAGTGCTTAATGTAGAGCGAATTAGGGGAGTCTCTGCTCTGAAGTGGGTCGATTAAAACCACAGGCAAAAAGCTACGGCTTCTGGAGAGGGAGAACTACTAAGAGAACCTGGAGAAAATAAGTGAATGCATTAAGGGCAAGTTACTGAATTTGCTACTGAATTTCCTCTCATTCTAAATCTTTGCTGACAGGTCAGCTGTCATCCATGAAAAGGGTACAGGAGCTATTATTTCAAGTTTAGTAAAGTCAATAATGTCAGTGTAGTTTATCATGTAAGAAATTCACCCAAAGCAATTCAGTGATACCGGAGAGCACCCGAAAAATAGGATTTTCAAGTTAAAAAATTCAATATATTGACCCATTTAAAGACTGTCAGTGAACTGCAAAGTAAAGAATCCTCCAAATAAAAACACAGCGAAACAGCTGATACTCCCCAGCGATGGTTGCTATTTTTAGGTGAGAATTTAATATATGCCGACCAGTAATAACACTGGTTGGTCACTAAAGATAGATGGAGGATAGAATACGAAAAGAAGAGGAGAATGTGAGACCTAACTTAAACAATTATGCATCAATAGCAGAGCAAATAAGGACATCTAGTTGAATACTGGACTTAACACAGTGGATTAAGAAAGACTATGACTGAAGAATTTTATCTTCAATTAGCTGTCCAGGGTGCAACAAATATGTACGTGAACTCCCAAACGCGCAAGCAGAAGGATTACAGGAAATGCTAACTGATAACCACAGAAACAAAACTTTCCCTAGGCTTCCTAGTGACAAGGTCTGTAACATCTGGACGGACCCTACCCATGAACTTGCGACGGACACATATGTGAGTAAGGCACACTTCACTGGGAGAAGCGGCCTTTCGTACACTGACTGGTTGAAAAGTAACCCCATTATTAAAATGCTTTTCAACAAACTACTCAAGAATTTTTGAGTTCAGACTTACCATATTTTCTTTCAAACAACTCTTCCACTTGTTTACGGAGATCAGTAATTCGAGCATTCCACTTCTCTGAAAAATTGGGAGTCACAGTTACATCTCAATGAGGAATCCCCGTTGGGGGCACTGCTGTGTTGAGATGACCCAACACCTAATGACTTATTTTCTACATCATACATGCAAATTAATTTTTTTCTAATTTTTCCCCCAATGTTTATTTATTTTGAGAGAGAGAGACAGACACAGAGACAGAGTGCGGGGGAGGGGCAGAGAGCAGGGGAGACACCGAATCTGAAGGAGGCTCCAGGCTCTGAGCTGTCAGCATAGAGCCCGACGTGGGACTCAAACCCACAAACCGCGAGATCATGACCTGAGCCGAAGTTGAACACTTAACTGACTGAGCCACCCAAGCAACTCCCCTAATTTTTTATTACATAATCTCTACAGCCAACGTGGGACTCGAACTCACAACCCTGAAATCCAGCATCACACATTGCACCGAATGAGGTGGCCAGGTAACTCCAGTCCTAATTGCTAATAATCCAACTCCATCTATATAATTTTATTGCTTTCTTAAGAACTTTTCCCTTTTTTGTGGTTCTTAGAATTGGTCCAATAAGAGATTTTAAGAGATGGTTTACAGTTTACTTTTGAAACACTTCTTACTGAATACCTCTTTTTAGCCTGATAATTTCTGAAAAGCAGGACAGAAAAGACCAGTCCAATTAAACACTGTACGGTGGAGGCAGAAAAGAGGGAGGGCTCCAAGGTCGTTCAGGAAACCTTCTAAAACATGTCTAAGTTGTGTGGAAATAAGTATCTACGTACAGTTGCAACCTAAACTAAAGTGCCATGTAAACTTACTACTATCTATATAAATTCAATTTAAATCCGGTATTTAGGACTATGACAAATTAAAATACTAAAATGCTATTTAAAAAATGGAGACATTCAATGTTTTAACTATACATTTTAAAGCAACCCCCTTCCCCCCAAAAAGAAAGGCTAGAACTCTGATCAGGAACAGAAAGCATTTGGAAGGACAGAGAGCAAAGGGGCCTGTATTTGACCCAGAACCTACCGAAGTTGAACTCCCTCACTTTCCGCTTCCCAGCATTGGCAGGCTCCGTGACTGGTGGCTGGGGCGGCTCGTTGCTCTTTGGTCTCTTGGTAGGTGGAGAGTAATCATCATCTTGAAAAAGAAAACCGTCATCACTGGAGGAACAGTCTAAGTGAGTTAGGGCCACCGTCTGCTTAATACTCAACATTCAAAAGGATGGGGGGAGGGGGATTTACACGCGCGCGTAGCAGCAGCCATCAGTAGGGTCCCTCTCGGCCTATTCCTTCCCAGGCACACCTGCAGGTTCCCTACTCTTGGGTGATGTGCTCAGGTGAACATTCCTCACTTTCCTTGGCCTTACTTCATTTTCTTTCGTTTGCTCTCTTCAAATCACATCCTCATAAATCTCCCTTCTCCCCTAACTCCTCTCGGTTCCTAGGATTACAGTTTCTTTGAAGCCTTTCAAGAAAAAGATTTTGATAGACACAGATACCTACAATTATACAAATACATAAGAAAAAGGGGAGGAAATATATAGCTTGAAGAGAAAAATGCTCCAGCTTACACAAAATCCAGGCATGCATAAACAGGGAGGGCGGATACTACACGTCGAACACTTTGAACAAACACAAAACTTACAGAATTAATGAAACAGGGCGGCTACGTTATCTGTGAAACAGATAATACTGACTGAGTGAAGACAAAACCTAGCAGAAATGAGCAATCAGAGATTTCAGTACGGAACGTGGACTACTTAAGATGTTTGTAGACGTTTGTAGCGTGAGTTCATGCCAACCTCTTCACGGACAGGTCTGCAGCTCAACTCTGCTAGGACTTCAGCTAGTACGTGAATTAAGGACATCGGAATAAAGTAAGAGCTATCAACGTCATCTTTCTCTAGCCCCTGAAAATGTCACGTGGCACAGTACTAAGAGTTATGCTCAAAGCTCATCCATAAATTACTAAAAAACTCACTCTGAGAAATCCATACTGGAAACTACATATGGGGTAGAGGAGAAGTAGCCACTGTGTTAAAGGCCGTCACCAAAAGATGCCACGCAGGTAAGACAGGTCCCCTTTTAGGTCTTTCTCACTGTCGCCTGACAGTTCAAGACACCGGCTTAGGGAAAGCTAAGTAACCATGTAACAGCACTCGCCAAAGCAGCCGAGATCAGATTCCAACCGGAACTCACACCAGCAGACTAATGCGTTACTCTCGCAGAGGCAACAAGAAATCCAAATCTGGCCAAACATACGACGTTGCCTGGGACAGCCACATGTAACTTTTATGTCCTTGGTATGTACATTTAACGTGCAAGGGGAAATTTGACCGAAGCCTAAAATACTTGTATGTCGGTCCCATCACAGCAGCAGAGAGCACAATCAGACGCTGTCCCCCTGGTTCGTGCACTCTGGGTTCTTCCTCTAATGCCAACCAATGTTCCAGTAACTTGAAATCATTTACTGATTATTTTATCCAATAGGAGAAAAAGTCACCAATGTCACCAATACCAGATCAAGTCACATCAGGACCCATTTATGAGCTGGGAAAGACCAAGATGCTACGTTTAGGGGATGCTACTTTAGGGAAATGTTATCAGATGAACGATTTCCGACACTATAACTTCCAGGTGCTAACTGCCACTGTAGAAACCCTTGTTCAAATCCAGAACAAAAGTAAACCTACCATAAAAGATTTCAAAGTTACAAACTACTAGTAAAATAAAACTAGCCCGTGTCATCTGGGCTTATTTAATTACTACAAGGATTAGTGGTCAAATGGCTATAAAAATGGTCAAGAGGCTATACAAGACTATCAAGTAATTAAATTCAACCTACAAAGACACATTTGGGAAAACATACTGAAAAAAACCACCCCATCTTTTTCAACTCCCAGTTTTAGAAACCTAAGTATATTTTGATGCTAGTTGGTATAAGGTAAAACAAAAGACATTCGTTTCACCTATGAACAGTGTCAAACCATTTTATCTTAATTTTTAAGTAATCTCTATGCCCCTCACGGGGCTCAAACTCATGACCCCTCAGATCAAGGGTGGCAAGCTCTAAGAACTAAGCCAGCCAGGCACCCAAGTGTCAAAGCATTTTAAATGCGTCATGTTAACATTTCTTTAAAAACATTAAGCAATGACATTAAAAACAAAAGGACTGTCCCTGTAGGCTAATGTAACCTAACTATTTCTACAGTCATCATTTGAGCTGACTGTTAACCGAATTACATAAAATGAAAACTGAAAGAGAAAAAAAAAAAAACAAAAACCGGAGAGCTAGAGGGTGGTAATGAAAGATCCCAGCAATCTATTATACTGATCTCTACTACAAACTCTTTGAAACGGAGGCCAAGGGGAAAGGGCACAAGAGCGTTGTCAAAACCCCTTGAATCAGTTTATTTTAGACCATAAAAGATTTCATAGGATAAACATATTTTATAAACGCAACCTCATTAACCATCAAGACAAAAAAAAAAAAAGAACAAAGACAAATCTAGGGGAATATTTTCGAACCAGACAAATGAGGGAACAGATTGGAACATATTAAAAAGTGGTATCTCATTTCTTTCTCTCCAGCCAGAAATAATGACGTTCAACCTATACATGTGAACAAATGCAGAGAGATGGATTTAATTATTTGTGATAATAAAATATATTACCACACATTCTAGTAAAAGACTATCCCATTTCATAATCACTTTTGGGGTGTTTTGTATTATGTGACACGTGGAACAAAATCAAAAGATCAGCTACGAACTTGCCCGTATCTCCCGTGGTCTTCTCCGCTCTTTGCTACAAAAAAACCTGTAATTTCTTTTGCGAAGAGCATGAGAAAATGTTATTCTTGACCTCGAAATCCTTTCCACAAAGGATCAAAATTACCTACTTCTCTGCAGGAAAAATACCAAATAGAGCTCTAAATGTTTGCCTCTATCTTTTAACCAGGCCCCGCAGACAGAACGCTGGCGTCCTAATTATCGTGGTATTTCCCACATTATAATGTGGGAGCAACCACTTTTGTGTTAAAAGACACATAAGTTCAGGGAGCTTCAAATTCAAGCCCAAACTGAAAAGGTTTACTTCATCGATACTAAAAGCTTGTAAGATAAATTTCAAAATATTTTAATGCGAAAAGGTTGCTATGCGCGAGTATTTAGGCGCCATGTTGCCAGTACTAACACAAGCACCCACCACATCTTGAAAAAAGGCAGCGACGGTCCGGGACTCAATACTTATATTTAGAACCCCCCCCCCCCCCCCGTCTCTTTTTTGCAACATATTTACAAACACACCTAGGGATAATACAGACTTCTGAGATCAAATGTATTATGGCATTCTTAAAGCTGAATGCATTAATAGAACATGAAACAAATTTTCTGATACTCTTATGTGCAACATACTCAAATGCTAATGTTTTCATCATACAATGTGATAGCTATGTTTTAAGAATTGAAATAAACTAGGCACTGTATCCCCTTCGAAATTAGGCAGAGCCGTTAAGAATTACATTACCCGTTTCAAATTAATGGATACCAGTTTTCACCCATGGACCCAGGTCCCAACTCTAAAATTCTAATCTCTACATAAATAACTGCAATTTCATTAAGTGACTCTTTAGCAGTTACAAAAGTGAAAACACAAACATTTCAAATACTAACCTCCTCAATCATCCAGACGCTATGAACGTGCCAGGAACGTTTGCACGATCAGCACAGCAAGTAAACACTGACGAACAGCAAAGCCTACGGGCTCCACTTTCAGGACACGCCCGGAATTCACCCACTTTTACCTCCACTGCCACCTTCCTGTTCCCAGACAGCCAGCCAGCCCTGGGTGGCTACCTACAACAGCCTGCTAAGCCGGTTTTCCGGCTTCTGCTCTGGCCTGCTCTCGGTCTCTCACAAAGGAGAACAAAGCAGCGTTGTATCTTCAAAGTGAAGGACAGAACATCTCGCCCAGAACCCTCCACGTGGACCTGCCTATCTCGTTCACTCCTCAGTCCTTGGCACCTATGCGGCTGGGGCACATACAAGCCGCCTGGCAGCCACAGAAGGACGAAATGAGTACTTGAGCAGTGGAGTCCTAATTACAAGCGGTAGCCCAAAATTTACGAAGGTCCTACACATGAATATCACAGAAAAGGATACCAACAGAGGACGACGAGTAATCCGGCTGCTGAAGCTCTAAAACTGTTCTCCAATTACAGTCCGTGTGGGACTACATTCCTGGGTTGAAATATTTATGTGTACGTTTCCATGTACATGAGAAATAAAATTGAGTATTTCAAACACAGTTTTACTGAAGAAGATGAAGGATTAATTTCTAAGTGAATCTCTTTACAATCACCTTAAAGAAAAAACGAGGGTAAGACACGAACAGGAGGTGAGGCCACAGCAGAACGCACATGTGTGAATGGCTCAGGTTTGGCGACCGATGCCCTGAGATGAGTGTATGATAAGGAAACCTCTCTTTGAGGCAAAAGAACTTTCCTTTATTAACATGCTAAACCCAACAATTCTGAAATATGATTTTCTCTACACTTAGCAAAGACCTGTCAGCAGTCTGGTCCCCCCAAAATGTGGGCATGATGTTGGCTAAATGAAGGCAGGCTTGGTCACATTATTCGGAAGGCTGTTTCCCAGACCGAAGCCATACAAGCCGGGATGCGTACACTGACTTCCGGGACAAACGGGGGTGCCCGACTAGGAGCACACCGCCAGCGATGGGCAGGGCTGTGATCCTAGGTCAGCATCTGCGGTAATACCAAACGGGCCTCTTCGTTATCCCTACATAATTTCAAAAACAGAGATCAACGATAAAGTCCGATGGAAAATCTAACAAACTTACTTGATGGCAAGTTCTTTTTTTTTTTTTTTTTCTTTTCTAGAAACTACTTGGGAAGCGCAAAGAGACACAATGGGAGAAAATCAAAGTTATCCCCAGGCAAGTAGGATTACCTTCCTTTATTTGCTCTAAAGCACAGAATTTTCCAAAACAAAACTAACACCAGTCTCTAGATACACTTTTCCTTTCCAACTTGCTTTGTTCATGAAAGGCAGGGATTTTCCAACCTCAAAACTTACTACAGTAGGGGTCTTTTTTTCAGGTCACTTACTTCAAAGCAAACCAAACAAAAAACCAACCGCACTATTTCCATGCCCGTGCACTTTTCTACACAGTACATTTTATCTTCTAACGATATTTAACTAGTATCCACCGGTTCGCAGTCATCTTTCCAGAAAAAATATACAATATGCTTATCAAACACATGTGTATGTAAGTTCTCATTTGACCTTCCTTGTTAATATCACACTTAGAGTTTACCTTCCTTAATGTATGGATGAAAAGTTAATTATCAATTTAATTAAGGCTGACCCATATCATGTGCCTGAATGTATATGCCGTGGAAAAGGACAGCCTGAAAAGCAATTATTTTGCAGTCTTCTGGCATTTCACTGGTCTTCCGAACATAGTAAAGAAACGTTACTACTCGTTAATAAATCTGGATGGCAAATCAAACTTCTGGCGTAGGTCTTAGTTTCAAAGAACCAAGATTTATCTCTCCCTCCAAAGAGTTAGGATTGAAGAGACTGACATGCGTTAGGCTCACAAGCCGTTTACTCCATGATTGTCTTTAAAGGTCTCCTGCTATAAAAGCAAGCATTTATTTTCCAAACAATTTTAATATAGTCTGTATCTGCTTTAAGGATTCATAAATCTAATGGGTTACTGGTCCTATTTAAAAGTTTTATTCTAATACTTTTAATAATCATCTATTTCTCTTATTCTCTACAGAAAGGACAAAGGTCTGAGTGTGTAGAATATTTATATGTTTGTAAGATGTTCTTCTCTGAAAATTAATGAGACTTCTAACTAAAAAGCAATTAAATTCAATTATTTAATGCTGACTACAAACAATTCAAAATTGCTTTTAGGTTAGTAAAATTATATTAATAAAAGAAATATGTATATGAAATTGAGATTAACAAATGAAGTATGAAATAAATACTCATGAGAATCATCAGTTTATATCTTAGAAGCAATGAAGACAGACATTTTGAGTAGTATGAAATAGCCAGACACGATAAATAACCAAATGACAACAGGAGACAGGTTATTAAGAGAGACAGAGAAAGAGACAGAGAGACAGAGAAAGAGAGAGAGAGAGAGAGAGAGAGAGAGAAAGAAAGAAATCAAACTAAGAAAGGTTACGCAGCAGTTTAAAAAAAAAAAAACTCCCCAAAACTGGAACACCAAGATGGGGCAGGGGAGGAGGGATTCTTTGGAAATATGATGTAGGTGTATTTCAAATATTCATTATAATGCTGCATGCTGCAAACACATATATTTTTGTGAAACTAAATATACACATACATGTGTACTTATACACAAAATTACTTTTACATGTATATACAATAAACTGACATCTACCCCTGAGTTTGGGGACTTTAAAACAAGGCAGGGGGTAAAGAAAACTTGACATAGTGCAATTTATTGTAGTGTTTCCATATTTTACCTTAGGGAAGAGCTACTCCTGGTGGGGGGGGGGGCTCTTAGAGGAGTGGTATGAGACATTAACTGAGAAGGAAAAATATCACTGTGCATTTGGTAATTATGAAATATGAAAAGTGAGACTGTTAATTCTATTAGCTGAATTTATAAATCATTCTCGCTCATCTTCATTCATGCATTACCTTGGAAGAAAAACCAGGTTTGAAGCCCCGTTAGTTACAGGTATTACCTGAGAATGTATTTATCGGTATGGCTTCAAAAACAGTTTTTAAAGACAGATTGTGTGTTAGCCTTCGACAGTATTCTAGGGGCAAACGCGAAGGAGTAACTAAGTGTCCACACCTTCCCTTCCACCTCACTGGGTTACTAGCTTGCTCTCTTCTATCACGACTCAACCAAGGTCATAAAATCTGTTCGCGAGCACCATCAGGTCTGGTCATGGTTCTCGTTTGTCTATTTTCGGGTCCTGGGGGTAGAAAAGCATAGCTTGGTCCACGTGCGGGCCACCGCTCGCGCCTGCGGCCTCCTGTGTTGTCTACCACTCCCAAAGGCCCGGCCGCACTGCGGGGAAGCGGGCTGCTTTGCTCACACATACACAGAGACGCTGCACTTCTCTTCACAAGCTACCTTGAAGAATGAATGAGATGCACACTTAGCCATGTGAATGTGACAAATAGGTTTATGACCAGAAGTGAACTTTTGGAATCAAGGCTTTGAGACAACTAACCTTCAATAGTCACCTCAACTTCAGGGTCCTCACTTGTTTCTGAAGGGACATGCTGAGTAGAATCTTGAAAAAAATAAAATTCTAAAATGACATTCGTTATAAAGCACTTTCTATATGTTCCAACATTTTACTCATTTGTTACTCAAAAAGCAGCCGACTATATGAAATTTTACTGGCATTTGAATTCATCTCGTATTTGTTAGGTTAAAATATCTGACCCTTTTCATCGTAAACAGGGAGGAGAGAAAACAGAAAATAGGAAAACTCTGGAACACTATTTGATAATACCAAGTTACCTGCATCAATGGACTCAAAACACTCAGGTTTTAGAGGAAGGAGATTATAATGGCATCCCTATTGCTTTCCTGCTGGAACTAGAAGATGCTGGGATAAAACCAAAGGCTTTTTTTCTCTTCTGTTTGCTATTTCCCCTCTCGTTTCAGAAGTCCTAGGAGGGGTTTATATTGTTAAATAAAACCACAATCAATCTTTTGCTTTGGGGACCCTCCTACCAAGCCAATGACTAGGACAAATGCATACAGAGCTCTATCCCCTACCTTTATATATGCAACATCCTTTTAAAACTTAGATACTTTATTTATAGTTATTACTACAGAAAACAAATGTACATCAGAATGTTAGTGCTAGAAAGCTCAGCTAGAGAGCATCACCATCAACTCTCTTTTCATTTTGCAAAGGTTGAGAGATTAATTGATTTGCCAAAGATTATGTTTACTTGTTAGTAAAGGAATAGAGACCAGAACCCAGGTATGACTCAACTCTGTTCATAGTGCAATGTGACAATAAAAATCTCAAACATCAAGTATTTCAAAGCCTAGTATCTAATGACCAAATTGTGGACGATGAAGCAAGGCAGACTGCCTGAAGAAGCCGTGTACCATCTGTGTCCTGTACACAGGTATTTCACTGTTGCAAATATACCGCACATCTAAAACAGAGATTTTGTTACAAAGGAAACATCTAGTTACCTCCACCCGGTAAAACAGAAAAAAATTCATCCACATAATTTTCTATAAAAAGATCTCAAAAAGAAATGTAAAATATTGTTGAAAATGAGCATCTTGGTATCTCTGCAAGAAATGTTTCTCAGTTAGAAACCCTAATTCTTTTTAAAACTGAATTTGGAAAGCTTAGTCAACATTCCAGGGATCTTGAGCTCTCCCTCTACTCAGGTGGAAATTCATGAATGATTTTAAAAAGTTAAATAAAAAAGCAAATATAAGGAATAAAAATTTACAGAATAGCCTCCCTTTTTATTCCAGGAAAAAAAAAAAAAAAAAGACATAACATGACCAGTTTATGAGAGAAATAATAATACTAAAACAAAATTCAGGTACCTCACACCTATCATTTTCCTTGGCAGAAAGCTCTAAGAATTCTTTTGGAGCTATATAAACTGCTTAGAAATAGGAAGTCATTCTGCATGATAACAGTTTCAACTCAAGGTTGCAAGAATTTAAAAAGCTGTACCACAGTTAAATTTTCACTTAATGCTACGATCAAAGGAGGACTGGCTGGTAAACAGACAAAGGAGTTCCCCAGGGTAATTGTGGGTATAAAAATCAGCAGAGAGAAAATCCCTCCTCTATTAATCCTATGTGGAAATACTACCCTACTTAAAAAAAACGGTACCATTAAATAATATGTTTAAGAATGAAATATCGACAGAAGCCAGTCATATTTTTAAGTCTAAAACACTGAAGTCACTCTTTCCTAAGAGATTCTTAATATGGCACAAGACGACCAGGAAAAAGGGCAGCATTTTGCAGCATGAAGAGTTTTACTTACCGCTTATGTTTTCATCCCCATACGCTTTATTATTCAATACAGTAAAAGATGTATATTACATCTTAGGACTAAAACAGTAAACCTGTTGGCTAAGAAGGCATACCAAAACAATCATCTTTTTGGTTCCCAATAAGGTGCTTGAAGGGTAATCTTCTCTATAATAGAGAGCAAGCAATACAAATATAGAAAATTAAAAATCCCTTCATTTCTAACCTTCGGCTGGTACTTCCATTTCTGTTCCTTCATTGCCCTCGGAAGAATGATGGCTTCCTAAAGAGAAAATAAACCACATATACTAAACCAGTAAAAACTTACATTGGAAGAAGAGAAACTAGGTAACAGTGCAAATAATTTAAGACTTATCATACAACATATACAGACTGATTAAGTCTTTCGTAATTACAACAATGTGATCTAATTCAGAAAAACATGTAACACTTCTATTTGAAAGCACAAAAAATTATTTTAAAACATAGATAAAGCAAACCTAAGTAACTTTGGGGATTTAATATTATTTACTGTAACTATACAATATAATTACTGGTAGATGTTGGAATTTGAGATCTAGAACAATTATGGCTCAAGGTACCATGCTCATCTGTCAATGACGCACACACAAAAACACAAATCTTTGCTCACAGCCTCTACTTAGTCTAGACAAGTTCAGGTTTTGCTATAAAATGTTTCCTGCTTTCCATTTTAACAATGTCAGAAGCTATGGAAACTAAATCCCCATCATTTAATCAAAGTTGTACTAAAAGGAAACTCGGAAGTTAAAATTTAAGACACTACCTTTAGTCTCAAAAGCATTTTAATTCAGGTAATATAATCTGCCTGCTTCTAAAAACTGGAACATAAAGCAATGTGTCAGGTTAGGCAGTCACAGGTAAACAGGCTCATCCTACAGAGCAGAAGTCTTACTCATAAATAGGAAAGAAGTAATCCACAACATTGGAGGGCCACTTAGGATTAATTGCCCGAACTGCCCCCCAGAATACTCATCCTCTGTCCTGAAATGTCTGAGCTACGAATACGGAAAAGGCTGAAAATCACTGCCTTCATGTATTAATAAAACATATTACCTAGGAGTAAGGAGAAACCACACAGGGAAAGGAAAATCCAATCTATTTTGTCATCCACTGATAGCTGAGCTGATACTTAAAAACATAGGTTTTAAGTATATTTTACCTTGATTTTTAGAGAGCATCGATTACACTTTCAAAAACTGCCAGTGTCCAGTATTTTTTAATTTCAAATGCCATACTAAGGTCAAATACTTTGGGTTTTTAAATGCCTAGCTTTCTGATGCCATAATTACTTAGGAGTCTTTTCCACTTACTCCATAGTATAAAAACTCACCTGAGCTCAAAATGCTAGGCTAATCTACCAATCGAGAGCCACAAATTATTCTTTAACTAACTTTTCAACTATGCTTTCTCAACACGGTCCCAACCTCCACCCCTTTAACGTTGTTAACATCTGAATGCAAGGAGCCCTGGGTTCTCTGACAGGAAAGTCAAAGAAAACTAAGGTGTGAGGTCAAAGGATAATGGAGCAGAGAGCAGCATTTAAAAATGCAGGGTGGTTAAAGGATAAGGAGTTAAGGTGGTCGTTCCACCCTATACTACAAGAGGGCAGGTCAGCAATGATTCTACGTGTCCTTTCTGGTTTTGCTTTTTTTTTTTTTTTTTTAAAAACAAAAAAATAAAATAAAATTAAAAAAAAAAAAAAAAAAAAAAAAAAAAAAAAAAAAAGGAAAGAAATCCCACCCAAAGAATAGATAAAAGTAAAAGCCATCACAAATAGCCTATGATCATCAAGTTAGGGCACTCTATACAACAATTCCCAGAAAAGTATTCAAGTAGCAAACTTTGGGATTCATTTACAAAGTGGCATTTCACAATCTTTCTAAAAATTAAGAATCAACATGACCTTATCGATATTTACATTCCTAACTACACAATAAAAACCTTATTTCTGACTATTCTGATATAAGGTATAAATGTGTACTTTACCTTAAATATGAAAGTGTGTCATGTACCCATTTCGAGATTCATTACTAGATTCACAAAAGGGAAAATTGGTTTTGAAAAATTGTTGCTTGTGAAGTTCATTTATGTTTAAAAAAAAGGCCAATACATTTTTTTCCTTTTCCATTTAGAAAAGTAACAATACAGATAAAATACTAAAACACAGTCTGTGCAATATAAAGAACATAACAAGAGAACAGTATGTGGGAAAACAGAAGTGAAGAGGTTATACCTTGTAAAGACTTCGAAAGGGGGAGTTTGTCATCAACATCATCAGTTTCGGAAGGGCCTGCTTTGGAATACAAAGATAATACTTCAAAAGTAATCCCAAAAATGTATTTTGGGTCACTTTAGCAAACGAATTTGGGTGAGTGAGATGGAATAATACAGCCTTTTCATGAACAACAACAAAAAAAAAGGCAAAATGAAAAAAAAAAATGACAAAACGAGTGGCATCAGCTTATGGTCTTACTGAATGGAAAAGGTGTGCTCAGATAAATTTGTTATATAGACAGTCCAAAGTAATTTTGAAAATGACCAGACATATGGATCGAATGGGAATGACAGGTCTCAAATGGCAGACATGGGTTTGTCTAAACAGTACAAGGTTGGTTTGTAACAGCAAACTGCAACTTTTATACTTCATACAGGTTTTAAGTGCAGGTTTATCTTATAAGGTGTATTTCTTCCTTCCTTTACAAGTATTTGCTTAATCTTTTGTCATGCTGAAGAAAACTGCAGAATCAAATTGTTAGATCTTCCTTAGAATCTCTAGAATCACATAATTAAAATACCAGTAAGCTTGAATGTCCACTGAAACAGAAACATGACAAGCTAAGTTATTAACTCAGAATTCCGTCTTTCCTGCAGGCCCATAGGATTCTAACAACCTCACACTGTTCTTTCCAATTATAAATGTAGGAAGTATTCTGAGTTAACTAAACATTCACATAATGCTATAAACATTTTGATGATATATTACACATAGGAACAAGCTTGTTAGTGATGAGAGTAATCAATCTAAAACAGAGAACAAAACATTGTGTTTTTAATGGCTACTTAAAATAGGGTTCGTGTATTAAAATGAATACAAACCACCTCACTATCTCTGAGTATGAACTGGATAGTACCCTAAGACTTTTGAAAGGTGTCGCTAACGAAGGAGCAGCTTCACAAAGCACCAAACTAAGCAAAGAAACAATTTCCTAGAAAATGCACAAACTGTATTTGGAATTTCAACTAAGAGCAAGAGGCTGAATGAAAGAGACTTGAATTCAAATGCCAGATTCACTGCTTCCCAGTCAAGTGTTCCTGGGTAAAAAATACACAGAAAATAATTAAATCATAACTAAGGTTGCTGCTTGACCTGTAAGCATAGCTTTAGCTGTTTTTTCACAAGTTTGGTTTTGTAGTATTCTCAGTAATGCTCTGTTCTGTTCCAAGATTTTAAAAGTAAGGTCCTCTTTAACACAAAGTACATTTTTGTACGATTTTCAATGTATAGGATTTCTATCTTTTACATAACCTGTTTACTCTGGATTTCCAATTTTACTAATTAGATTATGTACAGAGAATTTAAGATTATCTGTGATCTGCGAATCACAAGATTATCTGTGAACAAATCCATTTTTGTAAAAGATCCACGCTTTGTAAATTTATCTGCTGGGTGAATTCTATATGTGCATATCAATTGGCTTATCTTTCCAAACTGTAGAATGCAAATATTCTATTTATCATCCATAATAAGTATTCGTTGGCACATGATGTCTCAGTTATCAATGGCCACTTGTTGGAATCTCCCACATGAATGTAGATCTAAAAATTTATTACAGTTGTGTCAGTTCTTTATTTTTATTTTGAGCTATAATGTAAGGTATATATGAATTAATGACCACTATATCAACTCAGTGAATTACAACTATCCATATCATGTAGTCTAACTTTGTATACCTGTTACTTTTTTCTTTTTCGGCCTCAAATCAATATTGCTAAGCTGGATTTTGGGTGGTTCCGATTTGCCCAGTATGACTTCACAGATCACTATACCTTCACATCACCTATGAAGTTGGTTGCATTTTAGCTCTGTATGTTTTAACAGCACATATTTGGGTTTTCTTCATTGTAAAATACGCAGCCTACTTCACCCTCACACTCAAAACGCTGGTTGTGACTACCCAGCATGAAATCAAACATTCCTACTGCTCACACCTGAACACCACTATCCTGGGGAAAGACTGGTAAGTACACAGAGATATGTCCTAGCCTATTTTTTTTTTTTTTTTGTCCTAGCCAAAAATTATGGAAGAAAACACGTATGTGAAAGAATGAACTACAGCATAATTACACAATGTACTATCACAACAATACTATTAAATCTCTAGGTGACAAGTAAATCTCAAAAACTCACACTGAATGAGGGACACACAAGAACACGTACGTACCAATATATACAGTACGACACCATCTGTGTCAAACTTAAAAAACTAGGAAAATACTATGTGTAAAATGCATGCTCACACAGACACTTTTGTGGGAACAGGTATGCAGTAAAGGCATAAAATCTTTATTCGTAAGGACAACCTTCAACTTCAAGAAAATGGTTAACTCAGAAGACTAGAAAAGAAACCAGAAGGGCACCTGGGTGGCTCTCAGGTCATGATCTAACGGTTCCTGAGATCAAGCCCCGTGCTGGGCTCTGTGCTGACAGCACGGAGCTTGCTTGGGATTCTCGCTCTCCTCTCTCTGCCCCTCCCCCTTCTTGTTGCACGCGCACTTGCTTACTCTCTCGAAATAAAGAAATAAACATTAAAAAAAAAAAGAAATGGAAATTTGGGACACATATTAACGTGTTATATACTGGTGTGTTTTGGGGGGTGGGGAGGAAAATGATGAAATAGTAAAGATTCTAGAAACCTTGGCAGATGTACGTTATGTGTGTACATTTCAATATTTTATTTAAAAAGAAAGCATTTTAGAAATACAATGCAGCAATGCAAATAAGCATACCCAACAACATGTCTCACAAATTTTAGGTTTTATGTAAGAACCCTAAAACAACAGTATGTGCAAAAGGATTCCATTTATGTGAAATACAGAACCAGACAAAACTAATCCAAGTTCTTACAGGTCAGAAGAAGGGTTACCACTGGAAAGGGGTTGCCTGGAAAGGAGCCCCAAGGAAGGAGCTTCTAGTGATGATCCTGGCACCTAACAAAAGCCCCCTCAGAAAGCATGAAAGGAGAAACAGATCAGGAGGCAGCTGGAGATCTCAGAACTGTATCCGTGACGGAAGGGGAGCAGTCAGAAATAGCAGTAAGGCTAACAGACCTAGACGACTCTCAGCTCACCTTAACAAAGTTTAAACAACGGAAAGTATACAAAGAATAGTCCCCAGTTGTAACAGAAGTGAACTGAAAATCAGTAACAGAAAGATATCTGCAAGTCCATAAGTATGTGGACATTAAAACTACACACTTCTGGGGCACCTGGGTGGCTCAATCAGCTGAGCGTCCGACTTCGGCTCCAGTCATCATCTCACAGTTTGTGAGTTCGAGCCCCACGTCGGGCTTGCTGCTGTCAGCACAGAGCCCGCTTCGGATCCTCTGTCTCCCTCTCTGCCCCTCCCCTGCTCACACTCTCTCAAAAATCAATAAACACTAAAAAAAATTTTTTCCAAACCCTACACACTTCTTCCACTATGATCTACATACTGGGTATCTATCTCCCAAAAAAATATAAGAACACTAATTCAAAGGGATACATGCACCACTATGTTTGCTGCTGCATTACTTACAGCAGCCAAATTATGAAACAGTCCACATGCCCATCGACTGCTGAATGGATAAAGAATATGTGGAGGGCTCCTGGTGGCTCAGTCGGTTAAGCATCCGACTTGAGCTCAGGTCATGATCTCGTGGTTCCTGAGCTTGAACTCCACATTGGGCTCTCTGCTGTCAGCGTGCAGCCTGCTTCGAATCCTCTGCCTCTCTCTGCCCCTCCCCTGTTTGCATTCTCTCTCTCTCAAAAATATATAAACGTTTAAAAAAAAAAAAAAAAGAAGAATACGTGGAATATAGCTACAATGGAGTACTATCCAGCTATCAAAAGGAATGAACTCCTGCCATTTGCAACAACATGGTGGGAGCTGGAGTGTATAATGCTAAGCAAAATAAGCCACAGAGAAAGATGAAAACCTTAAGTTTCCACTCATATGTGAAATTTAACAAACGAAACCTTAAGAACCAAAACAGAAAGGGACGCCTGGGTGGCTCAGTGGGTTGGGTGTCCGACTTCGGCTCAGGTCATGATCTTGCGGTTCGTGAGTTCGAGCCCCGCGTCGGGCTCTGTGCTGACAGCTCAGAGCCTGGAGCCTGCTTCGGATTCTGTGTTTCCCTCTCTCTCTGCCCCTCCCCTGCTCATGCTCCGTCTTTCTCTGTCTCAAAAATAAATAAGACATTAAAAAAAATAATAAAAAAAAAAAGAACCAAAACAGCTGAACACAGGAAAAAAGAGTGATAAATCAAGGAACAAACTCTTCTTTTAAAAAAAATGTTTATTTATTTATTTTGGGAGAGAGTACGAGTGAGTAGGGGAGGGGCAGAGATAGAATCCCAAGCAGGCTCTGCAATGTCAGCGCAGAGCCCGTCACAGGGCTCGACCCACTAACTGTGAGATCGTGACCTGAGCCCAAATCAAGAGTAGGATGCTTAACCAAGTGAGCCACCTGGGCGCCCGCAAGAAAGATGCTTAACCATAGAGAACACACTGATGGTTGCCAGGGGTGGAGGTGGGTGGGGATTAAGGGGGATTAAGGAGGGCACCTGTAGTGATGAGCACTGGGTGCTGTATGAAGTGTTGAATCACTATATTGTATGTTAACTATTACTATATTTAAATTAAAATTTAAAAAATAGCTACACACTATGGAAAAACCATAGAACAGAGAGGAAACATGGATTTTTTTTTTTTCTTAGAGAGAGAGCAAGCACAAAAGCAGAAGAGAGTGGCAGAGGGAGAGAGAGAGAGAGAGAAGAACCTCAAGCAGGCTCCACAGTCAGTGTCGAGCCCGACATGGGCTTAATCTCATGACCCTGGAACCATGACCTGAGCTGAAATCAAGATTCAGCTCAACCAACTGAGCCACCCAGATGCCTCGGTAAAAGCTGGATCTTTGAGAAAAATGAGAACATTTGAGAAAGCTCTAGAGCTGGACCAATGGTTCTCCACTGGTAGTGACCATGTCCCCATTCCCCTGGGAGTGAATATATCCTATAACATTTTTGATTGTTACAACTAAGGAGATGCTTCTGGTATCTAGTGGGTAAAAGGCCAGGGAGGTCTGCTAAACATTCTACAATATAGAGACAGCATAAGAAAGATACCAACGACAATGCACTGTTTGCTCAAAATGTAAATATTGACGTCTTGAGAAACCTCGAGCTAGAGCAACCAAGAAAAAAAGACACAAATTACAAAATTGGCAACGAGAGGGACATCACTATAGACTTTGTAAATAGTAAAATTTAAAAAACACTACTTAAGGGGCGCCTGGGTGGCTCAGTCGGTTGGGCGGCCGACTTCGGCTCAGGTCATGATCTCGCGGTCCGTGAGTTCGAGCCCCACGTCAGGCTCTGTGCTCACAGCTGAGAGCCTGGAGCCTGTTTCGGATTCTGTGTCTCCCTCTCTCTCTGACCCTCCCCCGTTCATGCTCTGACTCTCTGTCTGAAAAATAAATAAACGTTAAAAAAAAAAAATTAAAAAAAAAAAACAAAAAAACACTACTTAAGGTAAAGTAGACAAATTCCCTGAGATATAAACTGCCACAGCTCAATCAAGAGGAAATACATAACCTGAACAATCCTGTAACTATTAAAATACATTTAAAAACTAAAAAATAGGGGCGCCTGGGTGGCGCAGTCGGTTAAGCGTCCGACTTCAACCAGGTCACGATCTCGCGGTCCGTGAGTTCGAGCCCCGCATCGGACTCTGGGCTGATGGCTCAGAGCCTGGAGCCTGTTTCCGATTCTGTGTCTCCCTCTCTCTCTGCCCCTCCCCCGTTCATGCTCTGTCTCTCTCTGTCCCAAAAATAAATAAACTTTGAAAAAAAAAAATTTAAAAACTAAAAAATAGACTGAACTTGGGCGCCTGGGTGGCTCAGTCAGTTAAGCGTCTGACTTCGGCTCAGGTCACGATCTCATGGTTCGTGGGTTCGAGCCCCACATCGGGCTCTGTGCTGACAGATTGGAGACTGGAGCCTGCTTTGGAGTCTGTGTCTCCCTCTCTCTCTGCCCCTCCCCCACTCATGCTCTGTCTCTCAAAAATAAACATTGAAAAAAAAACTTTGTTTAAAAAAACAAAAAACAAAGACCAAGCTTAAAAATTTTCCATTATGGAAACCAAAAGGTCTAGGTAGCTTCACCGGCAATTTGACCAAACAAGAACAGAACAATACCAATTCTACCAAAAAACTCTTCCAATAAATCACTTCCCAATTTGTTTTATTGAGGCCAATATTACCAAAACCAAATAAATACATTTACCAGAAATCATCTAGTATCTCTTAATAACAATCAATAATACATAAAAAAGAATACATTATAACCAAGCAGGGTTTATTACCCCAGTAATCCGAGGCTGGTTTTAACAAGTGAAAATTAATATCAACTACCAGTTTAACAGACTAAACAAGAAAACCCTATATAATCATCAAGGGACACAGATAAGACCTTCTACAAATTCAACATCCAATAATCATAAAAACTCTTCCCAAACTCTGAACACAAGAGAACTTCCTCAAACGGATGAAGGGCACCTACCAAAAACCCACAGCTATCATACTGAAAGATTTCCTTCTAAAATTGTGAACAGGGTAGGGATGCCTCCTCTCACTACTCCTATTCAGCTACTAGAGGGTCCCAGACAGTGCAATTACACAAGGAAAGGAAATGGAAGAAATAACACCGTCGACCTACAAAGTCCCAAAGATTTTACCAAAAAGTTGCTAGAACTAGTAAGTCATTTTTAACGACATCACAAGATACAAGGCCAGTATGTGAAAATCAATTATAGTTCGATGCACTGGCCATAGTTGGAACCTGAAACGCAAAAGAACAGTAGCATTTACAGTAACACCAAAACCCATTAAATACTTAGGTATACAATCTCACAAACTGTGCACAATAGGATCTCTATGCTGAAAACAAAGCACTGATGAAAGAAATCTAGTAAAAGCTAAATAGGTAAGAAATATAAACCATGCTCATGAATCAGAAGATTGGATATTAAGATACTCAACCCAATTAGCTGTAGAGATTCAGCATAATCACTATTAAAATCCCTATAATTTTTTGATCACCAAGCTGATTTTGAAATTTATATGAAAAGATAAAGGAGCTATAATAGGCAAAATAATTTTTAAAAAGGAGAACAATTTTGTAGGACACTCACAATCCGAATTCATAACTTACTATAAGCTGTAGTGCCCGACACAATGTGATTTTGGCAAAAGGATACACAGAGACCAACGTAACAGAACATACAGAGATGTAAAGGAAATGCAGTGGAGAAAAGTTTTTTCAACAAATGGTGCTGGAAAAAGTGGACCACATAAAAATTAGACCTAAACTGATGAAGACCTAAAGGTAAAACTACTGATTTTTCATAAAGCATAGATGAAAATCGGTGACTTTGGGTCAAAGATTTCTTACCTATGATATTTAAGGACAATCCATACAATGAGGGGGGTGGGGATCAATGAACTGGACTTCATCAAATTGAACTATTTGTAAATCATATCACACAGGACTTTTATTCAGAGTATACTTTTACACAGAATATACAAACTCAATTACTCAGAAAAACGTCCACATTGCGTGGACTAGATCTCTCAGCTTGCTAGCTCCTACCTTCTCCAACTGTACTGAAGATACTATCATTTCAAACAATCTTTCCCTCTAAAGCATCAGATTTCCAACTCTTACTTCTCAGGCATCACCTTTAAATCACTCACACTCGCAATCTCAAAAGGGAACATACTCGTGGCGGAGAATAACAAGTTGCTCAACAGGCAATACCAAAGACAAAGGCAGACTTTTTATTTTAAAAATTAAACATAATCTGCATATAAAAAGACTATTTTATTAAATAGTTTTTATTAAATAAATTAAACTTATTAAATTAATATACATGTATTAGTAAGGTACCAAGAACTCCATTTATAAAGGCTAAATATTTTCCAAAATTTTAACTGTTTAATTAAAAACCCATAGAATTATCTCAATCTTCTAGCCATGTGATTACTAATGTCAAAAGCAATAAAGTGTCCAAAACTGACAAATAAAAATAATGATATTCACTATGAAATGGTTAAATGTATGTTTACAGATAGTCACATGATTACAAATCAGAATAAATTTTTCATTAAACTTTTACAATGCTCCAGAACTGATGAGGGCTTATCTTGTTAAATGAGCTACAACTATTAGGCGAATACAAATTACAACTGAAATGAGGTCTCAGGAGACAACCACTGAAAATGGTTAAAAAGAGAAGACTGACCGGACAGGTGTCGGCAAGGACGTAAACAACTAGGAACTACTTGGACGCTGCTGGTGGCAATGTAAAAAGAGTACAAGCACTGTGCAAAAATGGTTTCGCAGTTTCTTACGAAGTTAAATACCTACCATGTGTCCCAGCTATTCCATTTCTAGAAATCTACTCAGGAGAAATGAAGGAATATTTCCACACAACAATTTGCACACAAAAGTTCACAGCAACTTTGTTTTTAATAGCCCCCAAAAGTAGAAACAACCAAAATGTCCATCAACAGACAAAGGGATAAACCTGTGGGGCAGCCAAGCAATGGAATTAGCTACTGATACATGCAACGCTGGGGGTAAATTACAAAACAATTATGTAGAATCAAAGAAGGCACACCCCATCCCGACAAAACAGTACATACTTGATAAGGATTCCACTTATACAAAGTTCTAAATGACAGAAACTAAGCTAAAATGACAGAAAACAGATCAGTGGTTGGCGGGGGAGGGCAGTGATTGTAATAGAACACAAGGAAACGTGAGGGTTATAGAAATCCCATTTCGAGTGCAGTGAAAAAAGTTTTATCCGAACGTAAAGACAACAAAACTAATCAAGTTTTATACTTTAAATACTTTAATGTATTTTATGCAGCCATAAACACAAAACTGACTATAAAATATCAAAAACGTTCTTCTAAACTAAAATCCAATAATGTGTGAAAGCATGCTGCATACTGTGAAACTACAGCCTTCCATTCCTCCCTAAATAAGCAAGCCAAAAGATATGGAACAAAGTGACCAATAACAGCTAATACTTACTAACGTCTTACCTTTTACAGATTTTTAAGATAAGGATAATGCTTATACGGGTATTTTGTGTTGCACAAACAGAGCCATCCAAGGTTCAGAAGACCGCTTGGGTCTCCCAAATAATACTAGAAATTGGAACTGAATTCTAAATTGTGCCCCAACTTTTGCTTGTCCTTTTAAGAATATCAATGGCTATTTTACATTTCTGCTGTAGATTACTTTTCTCACTGCCGCATTTTTGACATCTATTTTATTGTAGTGATCAATCATAAGCACGCATGCCAGTCAGACAAGCAAGAAGTATTTAAGGAGTTCAGACAATCAATAAATTTGAATTTTAACTGCTGATAACTTTTGGAAAGAAAACCTGTATTAATAGTATTACCTTGAATGTTATATTGATAGTAATCAGGATCTTCTGATTCTTCCTTTACTGTCACAGCTGCCATTTCCAGGGAAATACCTACAAAAGAAAATGACATTATTTACTGACACTTTAGGGAATGCAGTTAGATGGTGTAGGAAAATCTCTTCTGTCCTAAAATAGTACAGAACAGAAGTGAAAGAACAGTGAAGGAACTAGTGAAAGGACAGAAGTTCGCTAGATAGCTAAGGGACAAAAATCACCTAAAACCCAACCTACACAACGTTGTAATTATGACTAATTTTCTGGGATTACTTGCTGCTAACTTTTTTTCTCTGACATTCTTATCTTTGGAATTGGAGAACATCAGTCCCACTCTCTTTTCACTCAACATTAAAAATGCTTTTACAGGGGCACCCAGCTGGCTCACTCAGGAGAGCATATGACTCCTGATCTCATGGTCTTGAGTTCAAGCCCCCACACTGGGCGTAGAGCTTATGGAAGGAAGGAAGGAAGGAAGGAAGGAAGGAAGGAAGGAAGGAAGGAAGGAAGGAAGGAAGGAAGGAAGGAAGGAAGGGAGGGAGGGAGGAAATAGATAGATCTTTTACCAACCACTGAAAAGCACTTAGTCATCAGTTATAATAACTCACTACTCTGCAGTTAAGGTGGCATAATTTTAAATCATTTTAATAAGATACATAGATTTTTTTAACCTAATAAATCCCTTTATTAACAAGGGTACAAAATACACCTTTCGCATAATGCCTTGCCTACAATTAGGACAGATCATCTGGCGTGGGCCTTCGTGGCTAGACATGAAGGAGCACGCACGGTCCAATTCCACATGCAGGAAAGCCAACCACAACCATACAGTCCTCTGATCAACTTCATACTGAGCCGGTGCTACGTGACTTGAGAAGTTTGCATGTAATTTTTTCAACTGCAGAAAACAGCTCAAAAAGAGCTAGCCTGACGTACTAGAGGACACCTACCCCTAACGCAACGGGCAATTACCGATGGGAAACTGATTTGCTTCCCACGACGGCGACACGGAACATGTCTGAAACCGCTCAGATTCTGCAGGCTGTCTCTTTACCACACGAGTGGTCATCAGCAAAGGTTAAGAGGAAATCACAGCAAACAAAAAAGGCAGATCCACTGGGGATTTAGACCCTTCAGGAATGAAGGTCTGGGTCGCCTCAACCAGGGAAAGGTCAAGAACCTTACCAGCTAAGGTCCTGACCGAAGGCAAAGAAAGAAATACAATATAATGGGTCATGCATTAGGAAGGTGTGGATTTTTGTGACAAGTTGTTGAAATGTGGACACTATACATATTTTCTTCCTTGTTAGGAGTGTTTCTTTCTGCAAACACATGTATTTGGATATACCAACTGTTCTCTCTTCTCCTCTGCATTGTTATTTTACAGAAGTTTTGTTAGGTTTCCTTTGCCACTTAGCCTTTAGAAAAAAAGAATATTCAAATAGGTTGAGCGTGAATGTGAGACCTAAGTAAGACAGCTCAGGAGAGGACATTAATCAGTCTCCCAGAGAAGGGGACAGGAACTGCTAGAACACTGGAACTCCTCATTTTGGGGAGGGAGCAAAAGTGGAGGAGTCTGTAGGAAGGGCAGCTACACGCTATGAGACGGAAACAGTTGTCCTTTTGTTCCAAGGAAGCCCAAATATGTAGGGGCGGTTGTGGATGAGCAGCCACAGGGGCAGCAGCCAGTGCGGTCACTGAGCTGCTGTCCCAGTTCTAGACACCCTCCCCGACTCTGCTGAAGCCTGGACCGCAAACCGGTGGGGCTCCTTGCAAAACTCCCCAGGGAACGCAACAGGGAGGAGGCTGTGAGGCCAGAGATGAGAAAACCAACGCGCGACTTCCTTTCGGCTCCTCGTCTGCGTCTCGTTCCAGTCAGGGTCACTCACTGCTGGCACCCGCCTTCATTCTGACACCTCCCATAGCAAGAGCAAGACCCCCTGGAAAATTCTTCCGACCCTAGCAGGACCGGTTTTCACACGTCACCTCAGACAGCAGTACCATCCCACAGCCTCCCACCTCAGAAGGCAAAATGAAGACTTTAGGGTGGCAGCCAGCTCCTCGAGTCGTTACTTACAGGGCTCCTTAGCTACTCCTTCTAATACAAAGTTAATCAGTAGTTAACCTTTACATTAAATTGTCTCCATTCAAGAAATATATAAGAAATAAGTAAGGGGTGCCCGGGTGGCTTGGTCGGTTAAGCCTCCAACTCTTTTGATTTCAGTTCAGGTCACCATCTCACCGTCTGGAGATCAAGTCCTGTATCATCAGGATCAAGTCCTGTATCATCAGCATCTGCACCGAGTGCAGACCCTGCTTGGGATTCTCTCTCTCTCTCTCTCTCTCTCTCTCTCTGTGCCTCCCACAATCACACGGGCTCTCTCTCTCTCTCTCTCTCTCAAAATAAATAAATAAACATTAAAAAAATTAAAAGTGGAAATATTAAAAGAAATTGCAGGATAAATTAAGAACATAAAGATACAAAGTACAAGGAGAAAAAAGAAACCCCTAGAATAGCAGTGCTATTATATCCCCAAAGATGGTTAAAGAATTCAGTAAAATACAATCTTTCTCAATTCAGCACGTTTATCTTTAGACACAAACTATTCAGGAGATGACTCTATGAATAAAAGAGAGAAAACAATTTGCAAAATGATGATTTAGGCGCAATCAACTAAAAGCTAAACAGAAAACTGAGGTTTCCTGTGGCATGAAAAACAACAACAAAAAGCCTTCTGTAAAACAATGCAACAGATTCGAGTACTTCCTCCCAATAAAGACATTCAACACTACCACTCTTGCAGATCTCCCCAAAAAACGAACACTTGGCCTGTCTGCACCATACACAAAAGCTGTCCCCGCCCCACGCACACACGCAGGCACAATTAACACAGCTTCCCCTTTCCCCAACTATTCACCCCAAATGCCATTAGAGGGCACTGAGCAAGGCAGACAGCGGCACGGGGCGGTTCAGTGCAGCAGGGTGGGCCGGCTGAGTGAGAAGTGTACTCACACGAAGGGCAGGGGAAGTGAGGGCCTTAGGAGACACAGGCTGGAAAGAGGGTAGGCAGGGCTGCGGACAGCCCGACAAGGAACGTCAGAGCGGGAGTCCGGGCAGGACAGTGACGATGAGACATGGGTTAGACAACAGGACATGGGTCAAATGAAGAAAACAGACTAAGGACTCTCATCGGAACAGAGGGATATGGAAAACCCCTTGGGATGTTAAGAGAACAGAAGATGTGGGCATGAAACACTATAGCTGTAAATGCATGTATGTATATATTTTTGTGTACACAAACTCCCCCCACACACGGATTCCTAAGCTGCGTCCGCTGGGAAGCAGTAACCTCCCGATGGCAATGGACGCACCTCCCACCAAGACACTGACATCTTGAGATCATTCTCCTCAGAAAGGACCCGGGGTTTCTTGGAATGGTTGACCCTAGGGCTGGATTAGAGAAAGTGCGAGGAACCTTGACCACCTTGTACTGCAAGAAAGGAAGTTCTGAAAAATTATGGCGAGGGGCGTCTGGGTGGCTCAGTCTATAAAGCATGTAACTCTTTTTTTTTTTTTTTAATGTTTATTTATTTATTTTTGAGAGACAGAGAAAGAGAGCACAAGCAGGGGAGAGGCAGAGAGAGAAAGAGACACAGAATCCAAAGCAGGCTCCAGGCTCTGAGCTGTCAGCACAGAGCCCGACCCAGGGCTTGAACCCACAAACTGTGAGATCATGACCTGAGCTGAAGTTGGATGCTAACCTACTGAGCCCCCCAGGAGCCCCAGGCATGCAATTCTTGATCTCGGGATTGTGAGTTCCAACCCCACATTGGGTGTAGAGATTACTTAAAAAGAAAATCTTAAAGAAATAATAAAATAAAATAAATAGTACGAAATACCAAAGCATCATCTGTTAAGAAAGCAACAATTTAAACAGTCATCAAGAATTTTTAAACCTGTGGCACCTGGGTAGCTCAGTCAGTTGAGCATCCCTTTTGGGATCAGGTCATGATCTCGTGGTTTGTGAGTTCGAGCCCCACATCAGGCTATGTGCTGACAGCATGGAGCCTGCTTGGGATTCTGTCTCCTATCTCCCTCTCTCTCTCTCTCTGTGCCCTTACCCTGCTCACTCACACACACCCTTTCTTTCTCTCTCTCTCTCAAAAATAAATAAATTAAAAAAAAAAAAAAAAAGAACTTTTAAATCTGTTTCTCCCTGTTCTTTGCGGCGTATGAGCAGAATGTTTGCCATCTGCTAGCTAAACTTCATCTTTCTTGGATTTTTATCTACATTTCCTTAACTAGACTTAGCATTTTCCCTTGCTTCTACAATCTTTGATCGTTTATTTTTTGGATTAGCTCTTTGTAAGTCAAATACAACAAGGTTTGTCATTTGTCTTGCAAACAGCCATTCCCTGTGTCTCACATGTGCTTTGACACATTTTGGCTGACCTTGTCATCCTTAATTTTTAATTCTTTCTTAGTCAAACGTATTGCTTAGAAATCACTCAAAGGACTACTAATTTTTTTCTAAAGGCTTTAATTCTAAACTCTTATTATATCTGGAATTCTTTACAAAGTCACATCAAACTATCGGTATTTTGTTTTCCGTTTTCTAGTTGATTCTCTGGTGTTCTACATTCATAATCACATGTACAAGTCAATGGTGCCCTCCACTTTCTAATTACTTACACCTCATACTTGTACTGGTTTGTACTAGAATTCTGGTAAGAAACTGGTGAAAAGGTGCCTCTCTGTTTTACAAAGAGTGCTTCTGGTAGTTCACTATTAAACACAATGATGGAGGGGGTGTCTGACTTTGGCTCAGGTCATGATCTCATGGTCTGGGGGGTTCCAGGCCCACGCAGGGCTCTGTGCTGACGAAGTCTGTCTCCCTCTCTCTTTGCCCCTCCCCCACTCACACTCTGGCTCTGTTTCTCTCTCTCAAAAACACATACACATTAAAAAAAAATTCAACACAATGATGGGCTGGCATTTACAATTATGTATGACAGCCTGACACATCAGGTTAAGGATTTCCGCTGCCTTTTTATCATCTACTCAGATGATATATTATTTCTGGTTATTTCAGTAACATGAGAAAGGGAGTTTAGAGATTTTCTAATCTCATCCTTACGTTCCTAAGTGAATTTTAAGTCTGAAATTCACTGCACAAGGTAATTTGTTTTTAAAGATTTTTTTTCTTTTTTTAAGTAATCTTTCTACCTAACGTGGGACTCGAACTTACAAGCCTGAGATTAAGAGGGGCACACTGTAACAGCTGAGCCAGCCAGGAGCCCAGGATAATTTTTTAACCAACTTGGGAGGACGGTAAAAGCCCCACAATGACAGGTTCTGCAAGCGTGAATGTGGATGTGACAAAACTGACAAACGGCTTCCATCCCCTGCAGGAGATCAGTCTGAAGATGTCACTTTTTAGCAATGATACAAAACTGCATTTTACACAATTGAAATTTTTGGACCCCAGCTATAGCTGACACTCAGGTTATAGTTTACGTATGTCTTCAATACGAAAAAGCAGTAAATGTTCATTTTTTGTTGCCAATCACCAAAGCTAATTATTAAATATATTCTTAGTAATAATACAATGATCTTTTATTTATTTATTTATTTATTTATTTATTTATTATTAAAAAAATTTTTTTTAAACGTTTCTTTATTTTTGAGACAGAGAGAGACAGAGCATGAACGGGGGAGGGTCAGAGAGAGAGGGAGACACAGAATCTGAAACAGGCTCCAGGCTCTGAGCTGTCGGCACAGAGCCCGACGCGGGGCTCGAACTCACGGACCGCGAGATCGTGACCTGAGCTGAAGTCGGCCGCTTAACCGACTGAGCCACCCAGGCGCCCCTACAATGATATTTTTAAAGCTATGTATTATTTATTAGAAGATATTTTAAAAGATGGGGGGAGCACCCGGGCAGCTCAGTCAGTTGAGCATCCAACCTCAGCTCAGGTCATGATCTCACAGCTCATGAGTCTGAGCCCCACGCTGGGCTCACTGCTCTCAGCCTGTCAGCACAGGGCCTGCACAGGTCCTCTGTCCCTCTGTCTGCCCCTCCCCGGCTTGTGTTCCCCCCAAAACAAATAAATAAAAAATAATAAAGTTATGTATTATTTTTAAACACAAGGTTGCTGTCATTCATAGAACCAGAGTAACAAAAAATCCTAACAATAAAATTGACATCAAGTCAGGAAGAGCTGTATGTCTTATAAACAGGCAGAACCACTTGCGCCCTAGAAATGGGACATGGGAAGAAGCAAGCGTTAATTGAAATATCCAAGACCATGCTCAGTTCTGAAAGTACTCGAACAATAAAAATCAACTTAAATATATGGTAAAAGTGGGAAAAGGAAAAAAAAAAAGTATTGAAGATAGTAAAAAAATTATATCCTCATTTTCCTATGTTAACAGATAATAAAACCAAACCTTAAAACGACAGAAGATAGAGTGTACTATTGGTCTAAGACTGGGGGGGGGGGGGGGGGGCATCTGAGTTCAAAGAAACAAAACTGAAGGCACAGAAGTACACCTGGTCACATGCTGTGTGACAGGTGCTGAGGCGATCCAACGAAGAAACGAGAGCTTTTCAACAGATGCTGGGGCGGCAGGGTAGTCCGCACACAAAAGGATGAAATCAGACCCTTCCCTTCCCTTCCAACAAGCACAATGAACTCAAAACAGATCTTAGGCTTAAACATAAGAGTTAAAACTACACAATTCCAGAAAAATGCAGTAAGTGAGAAATTCTTCATGACCTCAAGTTAGACAAAGATTTTAGGTTTCCTAGGGGTAACACCCAAAGTAAAAGTGATTAAAGAAAAATCTGAAAAACTGAACTGCATCAAAATCAAAGCAGTTTTAAGGCTTCAAAGGATACCGTTAAGCAAATGAAAAGACAAGCCAGAGTAGAAAAATATATTTGAAAACATTATTTCTAGTTTCAAAAATCCAGAATACATAAAAGAACTCTAATAAGTAAGAATTAAAAAAGAAAGAGGAAAAAAAAAGGAGAAAGAAAAAGGAACGAAATCTTGCCATTTGTGACAACATGGATGGACGTAGAGGGTATTATGTTACACGAAATAAGTCAGAAAGACAAATACCATATGATTTCACTTCTATGTAGAACTAAAAAACAAAACAAATGAGGGGCGCCTGGGTGGCGCAGTCGGTTGGGCGTCCGACTTCAGCCAGGTCACGATCTCGCGGTCCATGAGTTCGAGCCCCGCATCAGGCTCTGGGCTGATGGCTCGGAGCCTGGAGCCTGTTTCCGATTCTGTCTCCCTCTCTCTCTGCCCCTCCCCTGTTCATGCTCTGTCTCTCTCTGTCCCAAAAATAAATAAAAAAAAAAAACGTTGAAAAAAAAAATTAAAAAACAAAACAAATGAAAAACAAAAAACCAACGAGACTCAAATACAGAGAACAAACTGTTGACTGCCATAGCAGAGTTGAATCAGGAGATGGGCAAAATAGGTGAAAAAGATTAAAAGGTACAAACAGTTATAAAATATACATGTCATTGTGATAAAAAGTACAGTATAGGGAATATAGTCAATATTATAATAAGGTTGTATGGTGACAGATGGGGACTATATTGAATAATGTATAGAAGTATCGAATCACTATGTTGTACACCCGAAACTAGTAACACTGTATGTCAACTCTACTTCAATAATAAATAAATAGATCACCAAAAAGAAAAAAAAAGCATAAAGAACAAGCAAAAGAATTAAAAAGACATTTCATCAAAGGTAATATATGAATAGCTAATGAGCACATCAAATGATGTCCAACATCATTAGGAAAACGCAATTAAATGTGTTCTGTTTGTTTTTTACTGTTTATTTATTTTTGAGAGAGACAGAGCATGAGTTGGGGGAGAGGGGGGACAGAGAGGGAGACAGAATCCGAAGGAGGCTCCAGGCTCCGAGCTGTCAGCACAGAGCCCAACGCAGGGCTCGAACTCACAGATCACGAGATCATGATCTGAGCTGAAGTCGGACGCTCAACCGACTGAGCCACCCAGGCGCCCCAGGAAAATGCAATTAAAACCACAATTCTAGGACATTCTGGAAAAAGGAAAATGATGAAGACAGTAAAAAGATCAGTGATGGATGGCCAGGTGTTAGAGAAGACAGACGGAAGAACAGGCAGAGGACAGGGGAGTTTTAGAGCAGTAGTACTATTCTGTATACTATAGTGCGGGATAACTTTCATCATACAGTTATCAAAACCCACAGAATGCACAAGACTGAACGCTAATGTAAACTAAGGAGTCTGGGTAATAATGGTTCATCATTTTTAATACCAATCTGATGCGGGATATTAATAGTTTGGGGGGGAGGTATTGCTATGTATGTGTGGGGGTAGAAGATACATGGAAACACTCTCTGTACTTTCGTTCAATTGTTGTGAACCTAATAAAACTGCTCTAAAAATAAAATACCTATTTACGAGTGCACAAACAAAAAAATAAACCCCACACCCATACACAATGAGACACCACTTCATATTCACTAGAATTGCTATACTCAAAAAAGAGAGACAATACCATGTGTTGCCCAAGATATGGAGAAAGTGAAACTTCCAAACACTGCTACTAAGAACATGCAGCCACTTGGGAAAAGAATTTGCCAGCTGCTTAACTAGTTAGGCACAGAGTTACCATAGGACGAGCAATTCACTCCTGGGTATCTACCCAAGGGAAATGAAGACATTTTTTCTACACGAAGACAAATAGGAGTATTCCTAATCATCCATGTTACTCGAGACAGCCAAAAAATGGAAACAACTCAAATGCCCGCCAAACGGTAAATGGATAAAGAAACGGTAGTATATCCATACAATGGAATAACATTCAGGTATGAACCCTACAACTATTGTCGAAGATGACACGGAGCAAAAGAATCAAAATGCAGAACACCACATATTGTATGATTCCATTCATAGGAAATGTCCAGCTAAGCTTACAAAACCCAAAAAGTAGACTAATGGTGGGAACAGGGCGTCCATTTGGGTACCAGCTTTCCATTTAGGATGACAGAAATGTTCCAAAATTAGACTGTGGCAATAACTGCAAAACTCTATAGATGTACTCAACACCACTGAATCTTATACTTTAGGGCAGGTGAATTCAATGGCACGTAAACTGTATCTCAATAAAGCTATCCAGAACTATCTATATAGAATAACACTAAAAGCATGACATTTAAAAATAAGGAATTCAGGGGTGCCTGGGTGGCTCAGCTGGTTAAACACATGACTTAGGCTCAGGTCCTGAGCTCAAGCCTCACATCAAGCTCCCTCTTGTCAGCACAGAGCCTGCTTTGGATCCTCTGTCTGCCTCCCTCTTTCTGCCCCTCTCCCCCACTCATGCTCACCCTCCTTCTAAAATAAATAAATGTTAAAAAATAAAATAAAATAAGGAATTCAACACTCAAACCAGCTTAGAGTTAAAAGCAGTCTCCTTGGAGGGCAGAAACAAGAGTGCAGGGGAGAAGGGACAGTAAGAGGACATTTGATGGGTTTGTATAAAAAGCACTGTAGAACTGTCATTTTACACTATTATTCCTATATAACTGGGGGGAAAACCTAATAATAAATTTTGTTTACAAATGGGTAATTAGCAACAAACTTCTGGGTAACACTTAGTAACTCAACTTTTTAGGTGTTAAGCATAATATGTGCTAACACTTAAGAAATCATGTCACCGGTGGAATAAATTTGTTCTGTCTGCTTCTCATCAAAGCATTATCGGAAATAATGCGTCAAAATACAACCTTCTAAGTTAAGGGAAAGGTTTCCTTACTTAAATTTCATAGAGGACTCTAAAAGCACAAGTACATACCAGAATCTTCTGTGGGCTCAGTTTTCACTTTGATGGGGCCACAGCTGAAAAGAAAAGAAGGCAGGATAAAGCAGTGCGCAGTGCGGGCGGCCACACAGCAGTCAGGTCCTCACGCGACCAAGCTCAATGCAAACCTGACTTAACTTCAAATGTACGTATTTATTTCTTTGCATATATAACTTGTCAACTGAATTTAGTACTTTAATCCCAATCAATTTTTGGGTACAACAGTACAATAGTAGGTTGCAAATTCCACTGTACCACAAGGCCCTCCTATTCCCCATGTAGTTATCAATCTATCACATTAGCTTCCCCCAGGAAGTACTTAGTCAGAAACTGCATTTTCATAGGACCCCAAATCAATCAGCTGAATATAAAACATCAAGATATGTGATATGGTCCTTCTTAATATTCTACTACCTCAAATTCCTAAAGACTAAAAACCGCTATGGCGTGGAAGTTTATTCGTACTGATGAACTATGTTTTACCTTCCACCTGGAGATAGCATTGACCTTTCAGCGTCTGTTACCATCACACGACCACCTATGTACAAAAAAAAAAAAAGAAAAGAAAAATGAGATTCAGGTTTTTCACACACTTTCAATATGACTAACGTTTCCAAAGGTCCTGAGCAGACAGTAGGGGAGGAGGGGCGCCCACAGCTCTGGATCAAGCTGGAGGGAGTACCCGGTGACTCCACACGACAGTGTCCTTCGTCCTCCCCTGTAAGGAAAGGAAGTTGGGTGACAATCCTGACGGCGTTCATCCCCTCACCGGCCAGCACCCTCCCCCACTTAAGGAAAAAGGTCCTATTTTTACCGATGCAATAAAGAAAAGCAATGTACTATTACCCTGCCAATGCAGAAGAAGCCTCTACTGATGCAGGAGTGCTGACAGAAAGTTCTATCATGACTCCATCTGGCTCACGAGGACTGGAAAGCTGTGACTGGCTAACAGGTACAGGGTTTTTATTTGGGGGTGACGAGAATGTTCTGGAATTACATGCTGGTGACGGCCGTCCATCTTGTAAAGATACTAAGACCCATGGAAGCATACACCTCACAACCCTGAATGTTACATATACTAAAAAAGCATGAATTTTATGTTTGAAAAACATAAAAAGGAAACAAGAGAGATGGATGCCACCGCATGTTGATGAAAAAGTCGAGTAACTGGAGTGCTCTCACTTCTGGCGGGAACGGCCAGTGGAGTAAATCATGCTGAAAACCAGTTTGGTGCTTTCCTAAAAAATTAAATACATAACTACCATTTGCCACTCCAAATTTAGGTATTTACTGAAACGTATGCTCGTATAAAGACGTGCCTTCAAACATTCACAGCAGCTTTCTTTATAATTAAGGCCAAGATATGGAAACTCAAATTTTCATGGGCAAGTGAAGGAGTAAACAAATTGTGGTGTAGCTATACGTTGGAATACTAATCAGTAAAATAATGAACTACTGATAGAAAGAATAAGGATCTTAAAATAAAAAGCAAAACAAGAGACGCCAAGGGGGTTCAGTCAGTAAGCGTCCAACTCTTGTTTTCAGCTCAGGACATGATCTCACAGGGGTCATGAGGTCGAGCCCTGCATTGGGCTCTGTGCTGTAGCAGGGAGCCTGCTTGGGATAGTGTCTGTCTGTCTGTCTGTCTGTCTCTCTCTCTCCCTCCCTCCCTCCCTGTCCCCCCCATTGCCTCCCTTGCTCACACTTGCTCTCTCTAAAAATAAATAAACATTAAAAAAAAAAAAAAGGAAAACCAAAAAAGTACCTACTATGATTCCATTTGTACTTAAAAAATCTATAAACGCCAGGGGCGCCTGGGTGGCTCAGTGGGTTGAGCATCCAGCTTTGGCTCAGGTCATGATCTCACAGTTTGTGGGTTAAGTCCCATGTCGGGCTCTGTGCTGACAGCATGGAGCCTGCTTGGGATTCTCCTTCCCTCTCTCTCCCTCTGCCCCTCCCCCGCTCATGTGCCTGTTCCCTCTCAAAATAAATAATTTTAAAAATCTGGAAAATACAATCCCATTACAATCTCAACTTTCTAATTACTTTGCAAGTTGGTATGATAAAAAAATTGGTATACAAACCCACCTGCTTGCACCACTCAGTATAAAACATCCTATAGAAACATAGTTTAGGGACACCTGGGTGGCTCAGTTGGTTAAGTGTCTGATATGACTTCAGCTCAGGTCATGATCTCACAGTTCATGAGTTCGAGCCCCACGTCAGGCTCTGTGCTGACAGCTCAGAGCCCGACACGGGGCTCGATCTCACGGATCGCAAGATCGTGACCTGGCGGAAGTCGGACGCTTAACCGACTGCGCCACCCAGGCACCCCAAAAAAATTTTTTTTAAAGAAACATAATTTAATTAACAATCAGGCCCCAATATTTCAAAAGAAGTTTCTAAAACAGAAGACTTCAAAAAATACAAATGGCAGATTAAAACTAATCTAGAACACTTCAGGGAGAAAAATATCAAGAAAAAAGTCGAAGCTTTAATTGAAGAAAGAAAATAAATCTTTTCTCTCTCAACCTTAAGAGGGACATCTACAAAAACCCCACAGCTAACAAGTGGCCAAAGCCTGAATGTCCTCCTCCTAATGTGGACAGGCTGATGTCTGTTACGGCCACTTCCATTTGATACCGCATTGGACACTCTTGCTAGAAGCACAAGATCAAGAAATAAAAAGCACTCAGACTACAAGATGTAAACCGTCCTGATTCACACACAACAAGACCCACGAGGCAGAAAGCCAAGAAACAGGCAGAAGAAACAAAAATGCCAAAGAAATTCTGGGGAGAAAGGTCAGTCTTTTCAACAAACTGCTGGAACAACTGGACAGCACGGGCACAAAAGCTGAATTTCACCCTTACCACGCGCCATAATAAAAAATCAGCTCAAAACTAACCGCAGGGCCACCTGGGTGGCTCAGTCAGCTAAGTATCAGACTCTTGATTTCAGCTCAGATCGTGACCTCAGTCCGTGAGGCTGGGCCTGCCATCGGGCTCTGTGCTAACACGGAGCCTGCTTGGGATTCTCTCGCTCCCGCTCTCTCTGGCCTCCTCCTACCCACTGAGTGCACTCACTCTCTCTCAAATAAACATTAAAAAAGAAAACAAGAAAACACAAAACTGACCTAAATGTAACAACTAAATGTAACAACACAGGCTATAAAAGTGACAGAAAAAAACACGACACATCTTCACAACGTTGTGTTAGGCAACAACCTTATATACAAGATCAGAAGCACAAGTGATAAAATAAATTGGGCTTTGCAAAAATTAAAAACTTTTGTTCCTCACAGGACACTGTCAAAAGACAACCTGTCAAACTGGAGAAAATATCTGTATCAAAAATATGTAAGAACTCTTACAACTCAATAATAACAACACAAACAACTTTGTGGAAAGGACCCGAACAGACCTTACTCCAAGGAATATACAGAATGGTCAATAAGCACATGAAAAGATATGCAACATTATTAGCAATTCGGGCTATGCCAATCAAAACCACAATGAGACCACTTCACACCCATGAGGATGGTTAACACCACAAAGACACTAACAAGTGTTGACAGGGACGCGGACAAACTGGAACGCTCAGTGCTAGCAGGAACATAAATGGTGCAGGCACGGTGGAGAGCAGTGTGGCAGTTTTTTTAAAGCTAAATGCAAAATCAGTCTATGACCCAGCAATTCTACTCGTAGGTATATATCTCCAAGAGAAATTAGAGTACATGTTCAGACAAAAACTTGTTCAAGTATGTTCACAGTAGTAACAGCCAAGTGGAATCTACTAATCTAATGCTCTACCAACCCGTGACTGGATAAACAAGTGGTATATTCATCCATAGGGATACTTAGCATTCAGCAAGAAAAAGGAAATAACTACTGATATACCCAACGATCTGGATGAGCCTCAACTGAATTATGCTGAGTGAAAAAAGATAATCTCAAGAGGCTACATTCTGTAGATCTAATTTATGTAACATTCATGAAGTAACAGAGAAGAAGATAAAAATATTCTAAAATTAGATTGTGACAATGACTGTAAAACTTTTCAAACTTTATCACTATAAATTTACCAAAGCCCACTGAATTGGATGCTTGAAACAGGCGAATTTTATGGCATGCCAATTATACCTCAACAAAGCTTCTAACAACTTAATCTTTTCATCATGGTAAGAATAAAACAAACAAAATTTTTTGTTTTTACTTAACAAAAAATAAAATATATTGGGTGTGTATATATTATTTTGTCCTTTCTTCCTTGTACTGGTTAAGAGGTTGCCAATGATAATGGTCATTTATTTCCAAAAGTCTCAAACAAACCTGCCTCCAAAGGGCACCAGTCTCCTAAAAGTCACTTTGCCCTTCAAATGCAATGGCTTAACCTTCCCCAAAGGAAGTTCTGTTGAAATCCTCCTCGCTCTTCAAGGACCCATCTTAATGCCCTCTCCAACTCGAAAGCCTTCCTGGGCTATAAACAAATCCTTCTTCCAGCAAACTTGCAAAGCATTTTCTTTAGCTATCCCTACACTGTGCAGCTATGCTCTTGATGTAGTGACTTTATGGGCTTTTTATCTCTTTCCATTAAAGCTCAAAAGCTTTAATGCTTATGCACAGTTGTGTATCCCATCCCCACCCAATCTTATGCTCACTAATTCTGTGCCTGATCAATGAACACGAGATAAATTAAGCCATCCTCTTAATTCTGGCTAATGATGGCAGATCCAGTCTATGATTGAACATACTGCCCACAATAAAACCTTGACTATGTCATTAAAAAAGTTGGGGCGCCTGGGTGGCGCAGTCGGTTAAGCGTCCGACTTCAGCCAGGTCACGATCTCTCGGTCCGTGAGTTCGAGCCCCGCGTCGGGCTCTGGGCTGATGGCTCAGAGCCTGGAGCCTGTTTCCGATTCTGTGTCTCCCTCTCTCTCTGCCCCTCCTCCGTTCATGCTCTGTCTCTCTCTGTCCCCAAAATAAATAAACGTTGAAAAAAAAAAATTAAAAAAAAAAAAAAAAGTAGCAAAGCAAGTCTCTACTTTTTCAGCTCAGTGACCTTTCATTGGTTTATATATAACACCCCACTCCAAAAGGTCTTATGTCATATTCTCAAAGAAAAAAGAGAAATTAGTAAAACGTGTTAAATTTGGCCCAAAAGATAGTTTAGGAAGTATGAGTAAGCAAAATAATCACTTACCTAGGTGCTTCTTTGGCTCCAGGAAAGGTCTGTATTAAAACAAAACAAAAAACTATACATGAATACACAAAATTATTGTAAACCTTAAATTTAAATGACTTCTACAGTAAACAAGAGTTTTTAAAATATATGGGGTGCCTGGGTGGCTCAGTCAGTTAAACATCTGACTGCGGCTCAGGTCATGATCTCACAGTCCATGGGTTCAAGCCCTGCATCAAGCTCTCTGCTGTCAGCGCAGACCCCACTTCAGATCCTCTGTCCCCCCCCCCCCCTTTGCCCCTCCCCACTCATGGACACGCGCGTGCTCGCTCGCTCTCACTCTCTCAAAAATAAAGAATTAAAAAAACATTTTAATATATTAAAATAAGGTGAATATTCAACTTTATATGAATAAACTCTTAATGGGCAAGGGAGAAAGTACTTCACCTCTTAATAATAAATGAAATTCCTGCTTTGTTCTCTAAAATCCATTTCAAGGTGGCAAGATCATAGTTCTCGGGGTGTTTAAAGGCAACTCCTTCCGGAAGCCCCTGCACAACCACAGCTGACTGATCTCGTAACATCTTCTCATATGGAACAGGAACCACTGTTGATTTGCCTAAAGCTTTCCCTGGGGGTGAGGGACAGGGGTGAGGCAGAAAGAAGTAAACATCATTTAATGTTAAGATTAAAAAACAAATCCGTCATTAGTTTATCATGGCTTCACAAATGGCATTCATACTGTTTTGTAATATCTGACTTCAAAGCGACTTCAAAATATCAAGAGGGCCCTATTCCCATGTTAGAACTTCTAAGCTTGAAACATATCCACAAGAGCAAAATAAAAAGTATATAAAATATTTATATAAAACCTACACAAAATGAAAAGAACAATAGCTCATTTCTTCCACTATTGTCTTTCTTTACAATGGCCTTGTGCTGTTATAACATGATCTTTTCATATCCAATACAGCACCAGAACATGGAAGCCTGACAAATCCAACTGTTATAAAATATCCGGCAATATTTTGCCAATATTCTCACCAAAAACTTATTACATAAATACGATCGCCATTCACAACGAAGTGTGTTCTAGCACTTTTGCGTGCGGACATCAGGCAGTAAGCCCAGAGATGCTAGAAACCCCATTCCCCAGAGATGAATTTTACCTAGGGCCTCACAGTGTAACTGGTATCCTCTCCCTCTGACTGTTTTTCTTAAGAGCTTTGTTTGCCGTGTGATTAGGTTAACAAAAAAAGGGGGATCGGTGAGATCAGCACATAAGTCAAAAACAAACAGGTCTCTGGGTGATTATGAGGTGTTAATGTAGGTTCTCTGGTAGGGGGTGCTGAAAGTGCGGGTAGGGGGGGCGGCTATGCATGTACTGAGCCAGGGGCTACACAGTAAATCTACCTTCCTCTTCATTTTCCTATAAACCTAAAACTGCTCTTGAAAAGAAGAAAAAGAAAACAAAAAACCCTACCCCACAGCTCTAATAGGTGCATTTGCTTATTTCTGGGTTCTAGTTTGAACCAGAACTAGAAAGTGAGATCATTCCTGATGTTACCCCAAGAGGTCTGGGCAGTGTGTCAAGGTGTGCTGGACGAGTGTTAAACCAGTTCCACCATCTACCCTTTACATAATGTCTCTTTTAGAAAATGCAAGCGTAGAACCTTACCATAGCAAAAGCAGAAATAGTCCTCAACTGTTTTCCTGAGCGTTTCAATCTCTACAGCGTCTACACTCATCCGATTTGCTGGGGTTGTAGATTTCATCTTATGCATCTCTGCAGCCTTTTCCTCTTCTTCAACACCTGTAAAGCAATTAATGACATAAAAGGCTCATCTCCACTACCTTAATACCTGGCTTTCAGTAAGAGTATTTTTTCCTAGGGGTACCTGGGTGGCTCAGTCAGTTGAATGTTGGACTTTTGGTTTCGGCTCAGGTCACGATCCCACGATTCAGGAGATTGAGCCCTCGAGCTCCGCACACACAGCATGGAGCATGCTTGGCATCCTGGCTCGCTCGCGCTCTCTCTCTCTCTCCTCTCTCCCTCTCTCAAAAATAAATAAACTTAATTTTTTTTTTAAAAGAGTATTTTTTTTCCTATATTCTTTGTTTCTCGCTTTATTTTTTTCAAATTTTTAAATTCTAGTTAGTTAACATACAGTGCAATGTTGGTTTCAGGTATGTTTTTTCTATATTCTAATATTTATGATTTGTTATAAAAAAAAACAGAAAAAAAGGGATGAGGGGGAATTTAAAAATAATTAAGCTTGGCTGGCTTAGTCAGTGGAGTGTGCGACTCTTGGATCTTTTGGGCTGGTGAGTTTGAACCCCATGCTGGGCACAGGGCTTACTTGACAGATAAATAACTTTTTAAGCTTTAAAAATAAAAACAGGGGCGCCTGGGTGGCGCAGTCGGTTAAGCGTCCGACTTCAGCCAGGTCACGATCTTGCGGTCCGCGAGTTCGAGCCCCGCGTCAGGCTCTGGGCTGATGGCTCAGAGCCTGGAGCCTGTTTCCGATTCTGTGTCTCCCTCTCTCTCTGCCCCTCGCCCGTTCATGCTCTGTCTCTCTCTGTCCCAAAAATAAATAAAAAAAAAAAGTTGAGAAAAAAAAAAAAAAACAAAAACATAAGACATAAATGGCTTGAATAAAAATAGTAAGAAATGATCATCATCTCTGAAATAAGTGTTGCTATAACTAAAAATTCTGTAAAGTAAAAATTAACTACTAGTAGTTTTAAAAAAGACACGTCTTGGGGCGCCTGGGTGGCTCAGTCGGTTAAGCGTCCGACTTCGGCTCAGGTCATGATCTCACGGTCCGTGAGTTCGAGCCCCGTGTCGGGCTCTGTGCTGACAGCTCAGAGCCTGGAGCCTGTTTCAGATTCTGTGTCTCCCTCTCTCTCTGTCTCTCTCTGTCTCAAAAATAAATAAACATTAAAAAAAAATTAATGAAAAGACACGTCTTTAGAGTAATTTATCAGCTACAAACTTGAACATGAGATTATCACCACCACAAAACACAGTCCAGGTTGGAAAAGTCTACCATCTGTGTGTACCTAACACCTGAAATGTACCAGTCCAAACTAAGATGTGCTGTAAGTTTGCAATACATACCTGATTTTGAAAACTTAGTACAAAAAAAGAGTACGCAAAATATCCCAGTCATAATTTTTAGATTGATCACATGTTGAATGATGTTTTAAATAGACGGGGTTAAACTATAACCACTAAATAAATTTCCCTTGTTTCTCTTTCTTATGAATGTCGTAACTAAAAAACTTCAAATTCTAGGAATGATTCGCATCATATTATTTCTCCTGGATAGTGCTTTTCCAGCCCCTGGGAAAGACAAGTCTCCCCCAAGAATTTCTAAAACTGACTCATAAACCTACTGATTAGGTTACAGAAGACCACTATTGATCCTTATCTGCAAAACAGATTCTACAAACAAATATTATGCACTTAAGAATTACATCCCAAGATTATTCTCTGGAGCACTGAATTATTGGTAACAAAAAGAAAGTATGAATACTAATAGGCAGGGACTACAGTTTGCAACTGAGGACAAGTCCCCCTAATGCTTAGCTCTAACCACTGGAGAACCACATAAGCAAGGCAGTGTAGGGAACGGGAATATAAACCCAGCTGCCAGGGGGATTATAGTATTCATGGGACAGATGGCAGCTGATACACACATAATCAAAACATTATTACTATAAACTTAAACACACAAACATAATCGAAGCCTTAAAATTCTCAAAATGATCAGAAATAATGAAAAAAAAAATTTTAATGAATTATACTGCCATAAAGCTTATAAAGATTACAGTGGGGGTGGAGGGAGGCATGCAGTGGAGAGAAGTTATTTTTTTTAAAAGGACTAAAAATACAACTGACAACTGAAATTAATAAATAAAGAAAACTAATTTTATTCACCCATGATCCACTCAATTTATCATGAATTGGATCTAACTAGATAATGGAAATTTAAGTTTGGCACTTAAAGATACATACTTAGGAGGGGCACCTGGGTGGCTCAGTCGGTCAGGCAGCCGACTTCAGTTCAGGTCATGGTCTCCCAGTTGAGTTTGAGCCCCGCATCAGGCTCTGCGCTGACAGCTCAGAGGCTGGAGCCTGCTTCGGATTCTGTGTCACCCTCCCTCTCTGCCCCTCCCCTGCTCACAGCCTGTCTCTGTCTCTCAAAAAAGAATAAACGTTTAAAAAAAAAAAAAGACATATACACATATTAAATGCCTATAAACAGACATCCCCACCATTTCGTTCTCTTTCCATGTTGAAGTAGAAGCTATATCATTGAGTCAACATAAAACCTGTGGACAGCGTTAGGTTAAACACAGATACAGAAGGGGCGCCTGGTGGCTCAGTCAGTTAAGTGTACGACTTCAGCTCAGGTCAAGATTTCACCGCTCGTGAGTTCAAGCCCCGCATCGGGCTCTGCTGGCAGCTCAGAGCCTGAAGCCTGTTTCCAGTTTTGTGTCTCCCTCTCTCCCTGTCCTTCTCCCACTCACGCTCTGTCTCTTTTCTCTCAAAAATAAATAAATGTTAAAAAAAATATATTAAAAAAAACAAAGACAGGGGCGCCTGGGTGGCTCAGTCGGTTAAACGTCCGACTTCAGCTCAGGTCATGATCTCGCGGTCCGTGAGTTCGAGCCCCACATCGGGCTCTATGCTGACAGCTCAGAGCCTGGAGCCTGCCTTGGATTCCGTGTCTCCCTGTCTCTCTGACCCTCCCCCATTCATGCTCTGTCTCTCCCTGTCTCAAAAATAAATAAACATTAAAAAAAATTTAAAAAACAAAAACAAAAACACAACACAGATACAGAAACTGTGGGTCTGTGAAAGGCCATAGGTATTAACATCTTACAGCACATTTCTCTACTGCATTTGTGCCAGTATCTAGTAAGTTCTCACCAACTGGATGAACTTCCAACTGGAGGATCCCAAAACTCACTGAGGACTCTGACCATTTGGTTCCACTAAGAATCAGAGACCTAACTTTGCATTGTGCTTACACAAATTTAATGCACACTGAAAGACTTGTTTTGAACACACCAAATATCTATCAAGAAAATAAATGTTATTTAAATAAGAACCTTAAATCAATTCAAAATTTCTCTACCTTCTCTCTTTGTGCCACTAATCCAAAGTAATGGCGAGAAAGGAACACAGAACAGTACACATTCACCATTTCCTTACACTCTTCAGTAAAATTTACCCTTATAGATTACCATGCCTGTGATTCATTTGGAGCATGTCTCTGTAGACATTTTAGAACATCCTTTTAGTATAAATGTCATTCTGCTTTAGAAAAGAAGACATTTGTTATCCATAAATACTTAGGCATAATAAAAATATAATACTTACAATATTTTACAAAATCTTTCTGAAAATCCTTTCTGGTGTTGACAAAAGCACGTCCTCTCTCGGTTCCAACGACAAACACATCTGTTTCATACACTGCGATACAGGCCACTTCTGCCTTGGACTTGGCCAATTCTTTACACTGAAATACAAATAAGCAAACCTTATGTTACATACAGGTGTTTAAAAGTACTATTTCTGCTGGATGAATAAAACATCTCACTTCAACTCTTACTACAGAATCTGGAATTAGATGAAGTTCCTAGTTTCTGGCTTAGATAATCACATAAAGAAGAGAGTCACCATTTTTTACAAGTAGCTCTCTTTCTACATAGTTTTGAACCCCAATTTTAAACAGGAGAAAGCAGAATTTTTAAGAAAACAAGGCAGAAATCCCTTGCAATCTGTTACAGGCCAAATCCCTGTGAAACAGACTCAGATTTGCACACGGGCTTACTGGTGGGTACTCTCAATAGCAACACCCATGAGACGTGAGGGGCACCGAACTCGGCACAGGCACAGGGAGAGCTGATCACTGGTGCACCTGCATCAGGGGAGCTCCAGAGCTGGGATGCTCCCCTGCAAAGAAAGGGGAGACCTTGGGCAGGGGAGCCTCGAATGCTCAGAGCAGCTGGGGGAATTAGTGCCATCAGTCCTAAAGGGAAGTTGAAGCCACATCACAACATCTACCACATAATCCCAACTCCACAAGTATCTCTGTATGAATATACACAATGGGAATCGTGTTGGGCGAGTATATTTTTACTAAGTAGGGCTTCTCCTAAGTATATTCCTATGAAATTAAAAGTTCTTAAAAATCTTAAAAACTTCTATAACATTCCATTTTATGGATGTACAATAATTCATTTAGTACTAATATTATTGGAAATATTGGCGATTCTAAGTATCGTTCCTTAAAATAACACTGAAATAATAATCTGGGGACAAAATAGAAACAAGAGTCAAAAAACTTTCGACTCTGAAAGCAAATACTTTTAAGGTTCTCAAAACCTACTGCAGACTGCCAAGAAGGTGCTATCAGTTTACGCTCCCATCTGAGCTTCTACAAGAGCGAACTCACAAAAATCTCAAAAATGATACAGTGTAACATTTCAAGAAACATTTTAAAAGGGTATCTTAGTATAATCAATAATACACTACTTAGCTAGTATCAAACTTAAAGAGTATTGTACCTTAGATATTTTTCTATAAATTAACATATACTCTGCTTATTCTTCTACTATGTTTGTTAGTAGTCTGCTTCCCTACTGATGCACAAAAGTACCTCACTTATTTTAGGCACAGAAAAGCTGTTTATGAAATTAAATATACAATTATATATTTTTTCTTCTGGTTTTTAAAATTTGCGCTGATATATTATTTTTTTTACTCATCTAGAATTTCAACTTGGTACATAATAAACACTTGAAGTTTTTTGGGTTTTCTTTTGGTTTTTGTTGTTGATTTGTTTTGTTTGGACCAAATACTCTATGTTCTCAGTACCATTTGTTGCAAACCACAGCTTTCCTCTATTTGGTTTTTATTTACACAAGGACCATTCTCTAATTTCTTAAATAAAAATGATTTGCATAATACTGCTCTACAACATTATCATGTATAATTTTAAAACTACTGAGATGATCAGCTATCTTTTGAAATATAACAAAGTCACAGTGCAGAACTTCTGACCTAGAGATGAGTCAACAATTGTTCTGAGCATGAAGAATAACGCCATCCTATAATTTCGTTACGTTATATTTACATGAGATATACTGTGGCTGCTCACCCAAAAGGAAGTGTTATTTACTTACTTAGGTATGGACAGGGTGCTTGCCTACTCCACTATCCACACTTAGTTGGACATTCCTGTCACCAAAGGCAGTATTTATGAAATAGCAAAGCAAGATGCGTGTATAGCCCAAAGATTAGATCAAAGAAATCTATGAGCCAAAGGAAAGATGAAACTGACCTATACACCTATAATTATACTTCATAATTTACAACCAGGAATGTGAGGAGGAAATAAAGGCTGCGAATAATGAAGTGACTTTGCCTAAGAAAATTATAAAGACAGTTTAAAGGAAGAGAATGGGCCCTATATGACCATGTTATTCTACGTATAGTATAGTATTAAAGAAAATTATTTTAATAAACAGAGTAGAATTTAATCTCTAACCTATCATTTAACATTGCAGCCACAGGGGCACCTGGGCGGCTCAGTCAGTTAAGCGTCTGACTCAATTTTGGCTCAGGTCATGATCTGAGGGTTCGTGGGTTTGAGCTCTGCATTGGGCTCTGTGCTGACAGTGTGGAGCCTACTTGGGATTCTTTCTCTCCTCTCTCTTTACCCCTCATTCTGTCTCTCTCTCTCAAAAATAAATCAACATTTAAAAAAGAAGTAAAACAGCGGCACCTGGGTGGCTCAGTTGATTAAGCGTCCAACTTCGGCTCAGGTCATGGTCTCCTGGTTTGTGGGTTCGAGCCCCACATCAGGCTCTGTGCTGACAGCTCAGAGCCTGGAGCCTGCTTCACATTCTGTCTCCCTCTCTCTCTGCCCCTCCATGGCTCACACTCTGTCTGTCTACCTCTCTCTCAAAAATAAATGTTAAAAAAAAAATTTTTTTTAAGTAAATAAAATAACATTATAGCTACAAATGTTGGCTGGTTTTAGGAACACAAGGTAGAAATAAGTTACGTTCAGAAAGTAACAGTATACAGCCACTGAACAGATACTAAACTTTCTGTCTTTAAGGAAATTATTTTTCAAAATTCTCAAATAGTACAAAGAAGGAAAAAAACGCCTTAAGGCGGGGAGGGTAACCAACCCGCAAATTATTTTATACTGACACCTGTGAGATTAAATGCTATCTAATACTAGTCAATAACTAGGATGGAAAATACATAGCCTCCTCCTACTTAGAGTATACTATGTTTAATTTCAACATCAGAAAATACCTAAGTCTGATGCATAGAAACCTGCAGGCTGAAATACTATGTTTCTAGCTATAGTTCTGTAAAAACATGATTAAGTTGTATTACTACCATCACAGTAATACAAAAATACAGCAAAAAGAAGAATACCTAATAGTTTGCTATAATTAAGTATACGACACAGGTTTCTTAAAAATAAAGAGCTAACACACTACATACGCAGTAAAAGGCAGTAGAGTAAGGTCCACTGTGGGTCACAGCACATATGAACAGAAATAGAGAGCAGGCTCTCAGGGCCTCCATATCCTGCCAGTGTTCTTTATACAGATACAATAAAACACCAGCACCACCCTAGAATATACAAACTCACTCTGAGTGGCTCCAAATATTACACATAAATTCAAAGCTAATGCTTGCAAAACAAGATATTGCCTAAGATATTGGTAGGTAAACAATTGCAATTGAATGTAAAACATAAAATATTGACCGAAGTTAAGAATATTCTGAAACATGGTAACAAAATGATTTGAAAGGCTTAAATCCACAATTATTATTTAAGCAAAAAACCTCTTCTTATTATACCAGAAAACGTACTATATGTTTACAAAAACAAATCAGTCTCACCCACTGGCTCAATCCTATCCAACTATAAAAATTTTATAGGACGGTAAGGCCATCTCACCATGGACTCAAGAGCAGACATAAGGAACGTCACCACCATCCTGCTCTCCGAGGACTCCTCATCTTCGACGGGCAGGGTAGACATTGCTACTTGGGCCATGATCCCTAGGAAAGCAGTAAGAAAGTGAGCGGCAGAAATTCACAACGTTCTTCTAAACATACGTTCAGAGCTGGTGAGGGTCCCCCACAGATGGCCTCATTTACAGTTTTCTTGCCTGAGAGAAAACATAAGGCTCAGAGACTGAGTATTTGATTTGTCAAAAACTCCTACCCTCTAAGATAGAAAATCTATCCCCTAACTGTCCCACTAATTTCCATACTATGTCAGCATAACCCCCCAAAATAAATTCAGATGTCACCCACAACCAGTTAAAATCTCTCCCAAGTGAGAGTGAGAGGAGACTGTAAACTCCACAATCCAGTGACAGTTTACGACAGTTTAACACAGGACGTGGATGCAAAGCGGCCTTCATCCCAGGCCCACGCTGAGTGGGTACAGCAGACTGACGCTGTGGAAAAGAATTTCTTCTTTCTTACTGAGGAAATAGTTTGCAGGACAAACGATATCTAAGATTCCTTTATAATAAGCCTATCAGTCTCTTTGGAAAACACTTTCTGATACTCGGGTATCAGCAAGGAGCCTCAGTGGAACCTGAAACCCTGTAAAAATACAACACATAAACACCAAATAGTAAATGTTGGCGAAGATGTGGAGAAAGCGGAACCCTTGTGCACTGCCGTTAGGAATGTCAAATGATGTTCCACGGTGGAATACAATTTGGCAGTTCCTAGAAAAATTAAACAGAATTATCATGACACGGTAATTCCACTTGTGGGTATATGCGTAGAAGAACTGAAAGCAGGCACTCAGCTGGGTCTACACCCATGTTCACAGAAGCATCACGCACCACAGCTACACAGGCGGAAATGACCCAAATGTCCACGGTCAGCTGAACGGATGCGCAGATGTGATACATCTATACGACAGAATAGAACTCAGCCTTAAAGAGGAAAGAAGGTCTGAAACATGCTACGACGTAAGTGAACCCTGAAAATATTCTTCTATGTGAAATAAGCCAGACGCAAAAAGACAACTATTGTGATTCTACTCACATGAGAGGCCTCGAATTCATCTAATTTGTAGAGACGGGAAGTAGAACGGTGGTTGCCAGGGACTAGGAAGACTGAGTGGTGGGGATTTATTGTTAGTGAGCATAGTTTTAGTTTGGGATGATGAAAAGCTCTGGAACTAGATACTGGTGATGATTGCGGAACAATAATGAATGCATATAATGTCAGGGAAGTACTTTTAAAAATGGTTAAAATGGGAGTGCCTGGGTGGCTCAGTCGGTTAAGCATCCGACTCTTGATTTTGGCTTAGGTCATGACCTTGCAGTTCATGGGTTCGAGCCCCAAGTCAGAGCCTGGAGCCTGCTTGGGATTCTCTCACTCTGGCCCTCCTCTACTCAGGCTGGGGCCCACACAAAAGTAACAGAGCACAGATACTTAGGAATTAAAACTTGACAATGAAAGACAGTAACAAAAATAATGACTACTTATCCCTGGATCTGTGAACAAATAGAAGCAATTCTGTTTTCCAAAACAAGATCTCTATCTTGAATGGAGATAGAGTCAGGAAAAGCAGCATTAAGCAAGAGAATGGTTAGAAATCATTTTCCCTAACAGTTTTGGTCCCATTCTTACCTCTTAGACAAATAAGTTTTTTTTTTAATTTTGGTTAATGTTTATTTTTGAGAGAGACAGTGCAAGCAGGAGAGGGGCAGAGACAGAGGGGGACAGAGGATCCGAAGCGGGCTCTGTGCTGACAGCAGAGAGCCCCATGTGGGGCTTGAACTCGTGAACCATGATATCAGTACCTGAGCCGAAGTCGATGCTTAACTGACCGAGTCACCCAGGTGCCCCTCGGATAACTAAGTTAAAGTAAATTTATATTAAAATGTGGTTCAGTCAATGGTGCGCCTGGGGCTCAGTCGGTTGGGCTTCCGACTTCAGCTCAGGTCATGATCTCGAGGTTGGTGGGTTCAAAAGCCCTGGGTTGGGCTCTGTGCTGAGGGTTCGAAGCCCGGAGCCTCTTCGGATTCTGTGTCTCCCTCTCTCTTTGCCCCTCCCTGACTTGTGCTCTGTGTCTGTCTCTCAAAAATAAATAAAAACATTACAAAAAAAATGTTTTTAATAAATAAATAATAAATAAAATGTGGTTCGGTAAAAATGGACAACAAAGCCATATCATTTGCCATAATCAGAACATTCACCTAGGATATACCATCATTATTTCTCATAGTATTTCTTCATAATCTCACTTTTCATTCAATTCTCCAGCAAGGGAAAGAGGAGGTATGTTCTCATTTTACGAATGCAGTGATGTGTCAAGGTCATATAGCCACTATCAGTGCCAGAACACAACACTAGGACAAAAGTTTCTGCCTACTGCTATTTCCACTATTCACCCTAAATTGCTGGAAATCTGTCATGAGGTCATTCGTGTTCAATGAGTGTTATGAAATAGGAGACAGAGGCCACGCTGACAGCCCTGTGGGGGTGCCACAGGCGACGAGAGGTCCTATTTCATTACCAGAACTCAGGAGGCATCACAGCAATGTTCAATGGGAAGAACCTTGGAGGTGACCAGTCCCGTCAACCTTGATGGGGAAGGATGAATTTTGTTTGGGGCTTTCTGTTCTCAAGAAATGTGTGTATATCCGCATTACAACAGAAATTCTCTGAATTGTTCTCTGTCCCCCCCAAGAGGTAATTTCCCTGATTAGCTGAGTCAAGACCACTCAAGGAACACTCCCTGGCACCCTCCCTGGGCAACTGCTGCCTTTCTCTCCTCTTTCCCAGAAAGGAACTGCCATCACATAGCGGCATTAACAACAGATACAAGGGACACACACCAGGCCAGGCTGCTGACACAAGCTTATGGGACAGGAGACGTGACAGTCACTGTAAGGGAGAAAGAGAGGACAAAAGCAAAACAGAAGTATTCACAGAACCTAGAAAAAAGAACTTCACAGGAGACGGTGTTCCCATAAAATACTTGAGCAGAACCCATGTAGTCTTTCTTCTTGCTTTATTTTAAAAAGGGTGTGTGTGTGTGTGTGTGTGTGTGTGTGTGTCACTAGAAATGAACAATTAAAAAAAGCACCATTGAAAGCAACTAAAATAGGGCAGTTAGCTCTGTGCTCAAGGAATGCAAATAGGCATATTTGTATCTCTGAATTTCATCAGTGATATTCTCTGGAACAAAAAGGAAAATGAACAAAATAATCACGTACTCCATAAGACAGTAAATACAAAAACAGAATGGATCCCTTTGAGTCTTTTATATACAGGCAAGGAAGAAGAATTGACCTAAGACAATTCATAGGGTGAACCCACGTTAGACAAGAAAATGACTTCTGGTTTCTGGATTTGTAACCTGTGTTCACTCCCCACTGTGTATCTCTGATGCGGTCTTAGTAAAGGAGGGGTGGTAGACAGAAAAAAAGGTGATCTCTTTATAAGGCAGTCATCCAAGGCAGAAGACTAACAGCCAAGGAACAACCCAGTGGGTGTCCAATACTTAGAGATGTACTATCCGTACTATCCAATATGGTAGCCAGTAGCCACATGTAACTATTTTCATGAAAAACTAAAATTCTGTTCCTCAGTTGTACTAGCTACCTTTCAAGAGCTCGGCGTCCACATGTAGCTAGTGGCTACTATATTGCAGATCACAGAACATTTCCATCATCACAAAAACCATACTGCTACAGAGATTACACCATGTTGCATAAGTTCATTTAAGCTTATTTGTGAGAAGTAATTCTCATGACCCTTTGAGCCACCATGGTGGTACCTGTAATATCTCTGGTAGGTGTCCTGAGAGGAGGAACACAGAAATACAGTTTTATGATACGTTATGATTAAAATGCCCATGAGACAGCAGGGACATAGACCCTCAGGATAAATTACTAAAATTCCAAGGAGGCTAACCCCCTATCAGGGCAATGACCTTGCCTCCATGATCAGCCAGCATCATCTGCTTGCCACATTACATATTCTTATAGCATAAATTCTTCATCCCAGCTATGTAACAGCCCATCAAAATGGAATCATAACAATTTCTCTAAGCATCTTCATAAATATGTCTTTTGTTGGGGCACCTGGGTGGAGCTCAGTCATATAAGTGTCTGACTTCGGCTCAGGTCATGATCTCACGGCTCGTGAGTTCAAGCCCCGAGTTGGGGCACAGAGCCGGCAGCCTGCTTCAGATTCTGAGTCTCCCTCTCTCTGTCCCTCCCCCATTGGCGCTCTCGTTCGCTCGCTCTCTCTCTCTCTCTCTCTCTCTCGCTCAAAAACAAACATTTAAAAAAATTTTTTTAAATAGATATGTCTTTTGCCTTATTGCCATATTTTAAAATTCTTCATACTGAAAGAGATAAATTGTATGAACATCTTTATAGCTCTTGATATATCACAACAAAATTTTTACACTGTTTCCAGAAATGTTTAAAACATACGAAATTCAGGGTGCCTGGCTGGCTCAGTCACTATAGCATGTGACTCTTGATCTTGGGGTCATAAGTTTAAAACCCATGTTGGATGTAGAGATTATTTTTAAAAAGCACATTATTTAAAAGAATAATAACAATAAATTACGCTAAATTCACCAGCCTCAATATGCTAAATTCACCAGCCTCAATTTTTAAAGCAGGCTCCATGCCCAAAGTGGGGCTTGAACTCACGATCCTGAAGTTGAGTCACATGTTCTACCAAAACTATCAGTAATTTTCATTCCCAATCCAGGCTTTCAATTCTGATTATTATTGTACGAATGAATTTTTTGTGTGTGTTTTTATGTTTTTTCGGCTCTTTTATGTGTTTAATTCTGTACTTCCAAATGCAGCATCATTTTTGCTTCAATCTTTCATCTTTATTTAACCACACATTTAAGAGTCTTTGTTTATTCTCTTTGCACCTGAAGACTTTCCTTCTGCCTGAAGTTAATCCTTTAAAATTTCTTTCTCATGGCAAACTTTTGTGTGCTAAAAGTCCTTTATTCTTCTAAGATATTTTCACTAGAATAGAAATCTAGGTTGAGAACTTCTTACTTTCAGCACACTGAGGTTATTTCATTATAGTCTGGCCTCCATCCTGTGAAGATAATCCCCATCTGTATGCCTGCTGTTTTTAGGATGTTCTTTCTTCGATGCATCTAGATGCGCCCTTCTTTCTATTCAGTACGTCATTCGCTGGGCTTCTCGAATGAGGATTCCTTGTGGTAAATTCTCAGCTGTTACCTCTTCAGATACTGACTCTGTCCCATTCTCTGTCTGCCATCCTGTGAGACTCAGATGGAATGCGTGCTGATAACTAAGACTCATACCCTCTTCTGCATTTTTCTCATTTTTCCTCTCTTTCGTAAACTCTTTCCTCAGACTCACTTTCTGCTTCACCAATTCTTTCTTTTTATTTTGTTCACAATTTTCATTTCTAAGATTCCTATTTGTTGTTAGGTAACATTTTAGTCTCCTACTCCCTAGAGACTTTCAAGCCTGACATACGTCTTTAAATATAAGAGAGGTAAGGGATGCCTGGTGGTTCAATTGGTTGAGCATCCAACTTTTGATTCTGGCTCAGGTCAGGATCCCAGGGTCATGGGATTGAGCCCCATGTTGAGCTGTGCAGTGGACACAGAGCCTCCCTGGGATTCTCTCTCTCTCTCTCTCTCTCTCTCTCTCTCTTCCTCTGTCCCTATCCCCTGCTCATGCTGTCTCTCAAACATAACAGAGGTGGTTGTTTTATGGTCTCTGATAATTAAAAAAAAATCTTAGCTGTATTTCTATTGCTTATGGTTCTTGCTCATATTCATGGTACTTGTTCCCATGTATGCCTGATTATCTTCTACTATGTGCTGGTCACTTTACATTAAAAAGTTATTTTTGGGGCGCCTAGGTGGCTCAGCCAGTTAAGTGTCTGACTTTGGTTCAGGTCATGATCTCACGGTTTGTGAGTTCAAGCCCCGCTCTGTGTCGGGCTCTGTGCTGAAAGGTCAGAGCCTGGAGCCTGATTTGGATTTTGTGTCTCCCTCTCTCTGCCCCTCCCCTGCTTGCACACTCTCTCTCTTTCTCTCAAAGATAAATAAATGTTAAAAATTAAAAATTTTTTTTTTTTTTTTTTTTTTTACTCCCTGGGGCGGGGGAGGGGGGGTGCTGGGTGGCTCAGTTGATTAAGCATCTAACTCTTGATTTCAGCTCAGATCATAATCTCGTGGTTCGTGAGTTAGAGCCCTGCATCAGGCTCCAAGCAGATAGCACAGGACCTGCTTGGGATTCTGTCTCTCCCTCTCTGTCTGCTCCTCCCCCACTTGTGCTTTCTCTGTCAAAACAAATGAACACAAGGAGGAGAAAGAGAAAAAAAAAGAAGAAAACATTTCTTTAAAAAATTATCTTAATGGGGCTCCTGGGTGGCTTAGTTGGTTAAGCATTGGCTCAGGTCATAATCTTGCGTTTCATGAGTTCGAGCCCCACGTCGGGCTCTGTGCTGACAGCTCAGAGCCTGGAGCCTGCTTCGGATTCTGTGTCTCCCTCTCTCTCTCTGCCCCTCCCCCAGTCACACTTTGTCTCTCTCCCTCAAAAATAAACAAACATTAAAAAATATATTTTTTAATTGTTAAAAACATTTATTTTAAATGTGGACCCTAGAGGCACCTGAGTGGCTCAGTTGGTCAAGCATCAGACTCTTGATTTTGGCTCAGGTTATGATTTCATAGTCATGAGACTGAGTCCCACATCATGTTTTGAGCTGAGCGTGGAGTCTGCTTAAGATTCTCTCTCTGGAGGCACCTGGGTGGCTCAGTCGGTGAAGCGTGCCACTCTTGACTTCAGCTCAGGTCACAGTCTCACGGTTCGTGAGATCAAGCCTTGCCTCTGGCGCGGCACTGACAGCACGGAGACTGCTTGGGATTCGCTCTCTCCCTGTTTTCTCTCCCCGGCCTCCAAAATAAATAAATACAATTAAAAAAAAAAAAAAAAAAAAAAGATTCTCTCTCCCTCTCCCTTGCCCCTCCCCACCAGCCTCGGATTAAGACAGGTCCCTCCAGGTATCTAGGAACACTACCTGCCTTGGATCGCCATAATCCAAGTTCAAGGCTTCAGGTTCCTTGGGCCACCCAGATGTTAACACAGACCACAAATAGGGATGCAGACTAGCTTAATCACCCTCATCCAGTCTGGAGTCTTACTAGGGGGAAAAAAAGGTCTATTTGACCCCCATGCTCTGTGCAGGCTCTGGGCTTCAATTTCTGAGCCTCTCATCCCACAAGGAGGTAAAACTGGTAGACACCCTCAGGAGAAAGTGATTTTTCATTTCTATTATCTAAGTTCCCACTTTCTTTTTCCTAGCAGCCTTTCTGTATTAGCCCTTCCAAGTTTCCATCTTATCAAATCAACTTTGTTATTTTTACCAGTTTTGTTTTATAATCTCTTAAAAATTACTTTAATGTTTATTTTTAGAGGGGGAGAGAGAGCACAAGTGGGGAGGGGCAGAGAGAGAGGAAGAGAGAATCCCAAGCAGCCTCCACCCTGCCAGCGCAGGGCCCGAAGCGGGGCTCAAACTCACGAACCATGAGATCATGACCTGAGCTGAAACCAAGACTCAGACATTTAACTGACTGAGCCACCCAGGAGCCCCTGTTACACAATTTTAGAACATTCTTATTAGTTCCACCAACTTTGGGAACCACAGCTTATGATATTCTTTATTCTGAAGAATAACTTTATGAATTTGCTAGAACAAATTCCTATTTCAAACCACCAAGAAGGGAATTTTTACCGTTTTAGTTAATTATTCAGCCTAAAGGTTGCACCAGCTCCACATGCAGCTAGATCCAGGAACACAAGACGTCACTGGAGTTCGCTCTACTCCAATAGTGTCCTTGAGCAGATGGGTTTCTTCCCTAAGGCAGAGATGAAGGCCACATGTATCTTTAAGCTTACCACACACCTGGTACCGTGATCTCAGAGGCAGCAGACTATTGTATCTACTACGTTGTGCACGAAATTCTGGGGGTTTGTGTCCCCAGCCCAGCCTAATTACAGTGGCTGGGCAGAACAAGATTATCTGGGGCACACTGGGGCTGGCAGTCTAGCCAGACCCACATGGAATAGTCAGGCAGTTGGGGGTGCCTGGCTGGCTCAGTCTGCAGAGCATGCAACTCTTGAGCTCTTCATCTCAGGGCTGTGGGTTCAAGCCCCACGTTGGGCGTGGAGCCTACTAAAGGAAAAAATAAATAACAAGGCAGAACAGTGCTTGCCTGCAGCCACCTCACTCTGCTGTATCTTCTTTCCCATTTTTTCAATATCCTTAATTCGTCCACTCTGAGTGTTGTCTGACTTTATTTTTGTTTCCCTGATTTGACTTTAATTCTCCTTTATGAGTTTCACAGACGAACTTAATTGGCCTGTTGCTGTTTCATAGGTCTTTTATCCTGCTCAGCTATTGTTTAAGATGTGATGCCTATTTTCTCTCTGAAAACAGACTCCAGTCATTCTTTACAATCTTCTTCTGTTTCTTGTTAGAGATCCATTTCAGGGATTAGGTTTATTTGTGGTCTTACTGTTCTGATCTGCTCTACCTCAAAATAAGCCAGTAACTAATTCCATATAAATTTTCATTTGGCCATACTTCTGCTTTTAGTTTATTGATCCTTGCCGTTAATGCTAAACAGCAAAATAACAAAAAATATTTTATAGTGAGTCAAATCGTGAAGATTTTCACACGTGCCATTATCACTCTAACAACAACAACAACAACAACAACAACAACAACAACAACAAACCCTGAGATCCTTAATATTTATTATGGTGATCTCTAAAATATTACTGAATGTTCAGTATTTCTGATTCAAATCTAAGCTCCGGATCCCACTGGTAAATGGGTACTAGATTACACTGATCCTATCTTTTTTTTAATTACATTCATGCCCTATTTCTTTTTTGTTACTTTGTTAATTTCAACAAGTTATCTTTCCATTTCAATCTTATAACACATAATCTTAGGTCAAGGGAAAAAAAAAAAAATCAACATATTTTGGTGCAACCTCCCTGCTCCATTATGTTATAAATGAGAGGCCCAGCCCAGAAAGATTAGTTGTCTTGCTAAGGTCATAAGGAAAGTTAATTTTATAACAAGCGACTGGAATCTGGGTCTCCAAATTCCAAATTACCTCTTTCATGCACAATAATAATCAAAGAAAAGCAGGTTAAATAAAAAGGAACCCAAAGTAAATAATTACACAGGGATTAAAACTGTAATACTAGGTAATCTTTATGAGGCAGTAAATTAACTGCCACCCACTGTAAACAAACTGAAGCAAAAGGAAAGTATCCTTTTTGTCCATAAAACAAAGATGACGGTGGACACTGAGGAATACTTTATATATATCAACATCAGTCACGTTCTATGAAGAAAATAAAGGATTTGAGTCAAAGCAAAAAAACGAATTACAAACCTAGTGTCTAGATGAACACGTAATTTGTGTCACAAAATGCTGACAGGCACGATCAGGAAACGTATCTCCTCTAACAACTACCAACAGCCCTCAGAACTGACTCAGTCAAATCTTAGTTAAAAAATCTAAGACCCAGGAGCTACTCTCAACCAGGAGGAAATGGATTCAAACTGATAGAGAAGTAGCAAGCCCGTTATTTTATTCTATTCTCAAAAACTTCATTTATTTTCAAATTTTTCCGCAGACTGCTAGGGTTATCTCAGCTATTTTTAAGCAATTAAGATCTAACCTGTGTATTTACTTAAGTATGGTGAAATAAACTTCAAGACTGCAAAAATCAGGAACTTTTCTAACTCAATGCTTTGTACAAAAAACCCAGCCAGATCTGGATCAATTAAAACAGAAAAATTTCAAAAGTGGCTAAAATATCTACCACTAGGATACTGTCCATGGAAGACAGAATTCAGACAATTCAGGACATAATGGTACTGAATTCTGTAATTGTTTATCAGGCTTAAGTAACAAAACAAAACACAACAAAACAAGGAATACTTTGACCAAGAGTAAAATCTTGAATCTTTTCAAATAGCTGAATCTTTCATTCAAACTTCTTCAATTATTGACTTCGACCCTTCAATACAGTGTGGGGGGTGCCTGGCTGGCTCAGCTGGTAGAGCACGTCACTCTTAACCTTAGGTTCGTGAGTTCAAGCCCCTTGCTGGGTGCACTACACACAAGACGAGTATGATATGTTAAAAAAATGCCGTGTGACTTTCCATTATCATAAACGGTCTTTTTCTGGACCAGTATTTAAGATGATCGCTTCCTTGGCTTTTTGGTATCAGTTCCAGTTGTCTCCATTCTCTGAGATCTAGTCACACAGGTTATTATTTGCATATGAGGTAAAATGCAAATTTACCAACTCATTTTATTTAGAAACCTTAAAGTCAAGTTTTGACAAAATTTGACAAAACCACCATCATAGTCTAAAATATATAAACTAACAAAAACGTCTTCAGTGAGAAGTATAAAATAACTTCAAGTATCATTTAATTCTAAGGAAAAAGTACAATGGGATCTCAGACTTTTAAAAACATAAATTGTTAGGGCTCCTGGGTGGCTCCCTCGGTTGAGTGACCTACTCTTGATTTCAGCTCAGGTCATGATCCCAGGGTCACGGGATGGAGCCCTGCATAAGGCTCTGCACTGAACATGAAGCCTGCTTGAGATTCATTCTCTCTCCTGCCTCTCTCTCTCTCTCTTTCTCTCTCTAAAATAAATAAATAAAATAAATGAACTGTTGGGATGCCTGACTGGTTCAGCTAGTGGAGCACGTGATTCTTTACTCAAGGTTGTGTGTTTGACTCCTACATTGGGTATAGAAATTACTTAAAAACCAAATCTTTAAGTATAGTTATTTATAAGTTTCTTCAAAATGATGAGAACTAAAAGTTAAAATTCATCATCTGGGATGTTGCACATTTTGTCATAACCATGGTCCCTAAAATAAATGGAAAGGATCTAATAGTTTGATCAGCCATCTTTATCCCTAACAAGATTTAGTTGCATGAAGATTAACTTGGGTTATAATACTATATTCTGACAATCTTCTAGGCTGCCTAAGTCTTTCTACCTTTGCAATTGATGATACTTAATACCTTCACATTCTACCTATAATTACTAACAGCTAAAAAATCTGTTTTTCAGGAGAAGAAACATTCATCCCTAAAATGTCAGTATGCATTGACTACAATCAGTTTGGACTGCAGACACAGAATTTGTGTCTCGAATTTTTCTCAACACGCTACCACTCGTTCTAATTACATCTACTCGGTAGCTTCTACAGAAAACGTGTTTAAGGTAACTCACTGACCCTATTCATGTGTCTTCTGAAGGATACCAAAGGAATTAACTTGACGTGTTTATGACAAGGGGGGCATTTGCCTGACATATTTTACAAAGAACTTTATTTGTATTTAAAAATTTTTTATATGTTTTTATTTATTTTTGAGAGACAGAGACAGATCATGAGTGGGGAAGGGGCCAAGACAGGGAGACACAGAATCCAAAGCAGGCTCCAGACTCAGCTGTCAGCACAGAGCCGGAGGTGGGTGGGGCTTGAACCCATGAACCCCAAGATCATGACCTGAGCCAAAGTCAGACGCTTAACTGACTGGGCCACCCAGGCACTCCAAGCAGAACTTCTTTTTAAAATCTAAGAACAGGGGCGCCTGGGTGGCTCAGTCGGTTGAGCATCCGACTTTGGCTTGGGTCAGGATCTCACAGTTTGCGAGTTCGAGCCCCTTGTTGGGCTCTGTGGTGACAGCTGGAGCCTGGAGCCTGCTTTGGATTTTGTGTCTCCCACTCTCTCTGCCCTTCCCATGCTCATGCTCATGCTCTGTCTCTCAATAATAAATAAACGTTAAAAAAAACATTTAGAGACCCCTAAAAAAATAAAATAAAATCTCAGAACAGCTTATACCTTGGAAAAACAAGGTAAACTGTTCAAGATTACAGAATTGTTAAGTAGAATCTAATCAAGATCTGACTGTTCTTAATTCTCCATGTTCTTTCAAACCACACCACCTACTATAAAATTTAATCTGACTTTTAACGTTCCCCAAATGCCACTATTCACAGTACTTAAATTCCAGAAAAACATTTAGTTTTCAAAGACTTGGACAAAATAAAAATTCCCAGCCTCTAGAGAAAAAGTTTATCCTCAATTCTAAAGAGAGAGTTTCATTATCCCAAATTATTTCCACACAAAATACTTATTAACAAAGCCAAGCCTGGCACACACCAAGTGATCAAAGTTAACAACTAGTCAGGGAACAGACAGACATCATGTGCCAACCAACAGAACGTACTAGAACTGTGATACTCCCGCCTAAATGCATGGACAAATTCAAACTGAGAGACATTCTGTAAAATGACTACCCTGTAACCTTCAAAAAGTTCAAGAGTACGGAATTCAAAGACTGAGAAACTGTTCTAAAGTGAGGTGTATTAGAGGGACAAGACACCTGGGTGAAAATGTGATCCTGGATTAGAGCCTTTTGCTACAAAGTAACATCTGGCAAAACCTGAATGAGGGTTCTGGGTAACAGGTGTGTGGGAAATTTTTGTTTGCTGCTCCTGTAACTATTTTGTAAGTTTACAAGCGTTCCAAAATAATTTTTAAAGCACTAAGTACCTATGTGCCAACGAAGAAGCTAATTAAAATTTCTCTACTTTTGCCTTATTTCATGGGTGTTAAAGTCTTGCTGTTTTTGCTATCAAGGGTAAGTAGAATGTTAGAACTGGGAGAAAGGCAAAGGATGTTAAATAGTAATTTATTGATTACAATTTGTCTCTATTAGCTTCAATAAAACTGGAAATGGGCTGTTTTTCTCTCTGTTTACATTTGAAAGAGGGGAGCCCAGAAGTGAAAGCACACACACACACACACACTTCACTTCAAAGGTTATCAAATTTCTCTACAGACTGCACATCAACTGGTAAACCGGGGGTCTTTTAGTTTGGACGGTATTTGCCACTGACCGTACTTCTGTCAATGGGTAGGTGGGGGGAGCCTCGCACCCCAGCACCAACACAGTGGTATCCTGCATAGTGAGCACTCTTCACACGTGCTGAATTCAACAGTGAACACTGGGCTCCTGGCTGGTGTCTTCTCCCAATACTAGAACTTAGTCCCACTGCATGCTATCAAATAGTAGATCACTGGATAGAATGCATGTCAGAATATGTAATCGATAATGTGACCCCGGGTATGCATACGTGATTTTCAACCTTGTAGCTATCTTCTTTACTAACAGTTAAGTAAAATTACTAGTTTATCACTAATATCTTCCCTATACTTTTTTTTTTTGAGAGAGAGAGAGAGAGAGAGCGCGCGCACGCGCATCAGCGTGAGCAAGAGAGGAGCAGAGACAGAGAAAGAGACAGAATCGGAAGCAGGCTCCAGGCTCTGAGCTGTCGGCACAGAACCCAATGGGGGGCTCCAGCTCACGAGCTTGTAAGATCATGACCTGAGCCGAAGTTGGACGCTTAACCGACTGCGCCACCCAGGAGCCCCTCATTACCTATACTTTATAAACGTTATTATCAGAACTGGAAATTAGTATACCGTGGTGGTTATGCGTGGGCTCTGAATCCAACTACTTAAGTTTATACTAAAACAATCCCTTAGGGGGCGCCCGGGTGGCTCAGTCGGTTAAGCATCTGTCTTGACTGGGCTCAGGTCATGATCTTGCTGTTAGTGGGATGGAGCCCCGCGTAGGGCTCTGCACTGCGGAGCCTGCTTGGGATTCTCTCTCTCTCTACCGTTCTCCTGCTCATGCCTGTGCGTGCTCTCTCTCAATGGATAAATAAACTTAAAAAAAAAAACCAAAACCAAAACATTATCCCTTGTGGTGCCTGGCTGGGTCAGCTGGTAGAGCATACCAACTCTTGATATGGGGGTTGTGAGTTCAAACGCCCATGCTGGATGTAGAGATTACTTAAAAATCTTTAAAAAACCAAAAATCAAAAAACCTGTCCCTCACTATGGGTTGTTTTGGATTAGTTAGCATCCCCACAACCTCATTTTCCTCAACTTTCAAATGGGAGTCCTAATAAAGCCTGCCTACCTTGGGACACAGGATTGATTGCTCTGACAAGTGCCCTGATTCAGGTAGCGCTTAGAATAGCAAACACATAAAAAACACTTAAAAAATGTTACTAGTGACTGGTATTCTTGCCCAACTCTCTTACTGCCCCTCAAATTTTGAAACATCCCAGAGAGCTTGTTACTTTTAATATTTTTTTTAAAGATTTTAAGTAATTTCCACACCCAACATGGGGCTTGATTTACAACCCCGAAATGAAGAGTTACATGCTTCACTGACTGAGCCAGCCAGGCGCCCCGAGCTTGCTACTTTTAAATTTGCAATTTGCAATTACCGGACTGGTTTAATATTAGTCCTCCTAATAAATCAAAATCTGTCCCTGTGGCATCTTCCTCCTGGAAGAGCCTTATTCTACAAAAAGGCCCTTTCAATGCACTGTGCTCCTCCAACACTCTCATCTCAGAATGAGCATCCCCAGTCTGTCCTGTGCTTTAGTCCTAACATCTTTTTACCTTTACCACACCATCCTCAAAATATTCCCATTTGTCCAGGCCATGCCCCAGAATTGGACATAACATTCTGGGTAAGATCGGTTCATCAGACTCTACACTAGGACCTGCAACTCCCAGAATTTCCTTATTCCTTGCCTATTACCATGGAGAAATATTTTAATTCACATTTCTAAGAGCTTATCTCCACAGGCTTAATAGGTATTTTCCAAAGAGAAGAAAATTACATTAGCGCTTCATTCAAAGGTTCCATTTTACAAATATTTAATAACGGAATGTAAAATCATAATTTACATCGTTAACATATATACTTAACATATATACTTCAGCAGACAAAAGAAACAGAGCCAAAGACCCATTTTAGTTCACTTAACTTCCATTAAATGTTAGAAATTCTATGTGATGGCAAGGGCTTCGAAATAAAATTAGAAATCCCTAAGACAAACCTTTGTTCAGATTTGGTTTTTAAGTCAAGGCTTTTAAGTTTGTATAGTTGGCTCTGCTTACATTTTAAAATGTAAGTGCATGGAGCCCACGACCCTGAGATCAAGACCTGAGCTGAGATCACGGAGTTTGACGCTTAACTTACTGAGCCACCCAGGTGCCCCTGAAAGGTTAGGATTTGAAATGATCTGTAACTGTGTTATACATATACTTAAAACTTGACACCCTTTTCCACCATGTTTCAAAAACATGTTGCGATACCTAACAAAAATAGCTACATTTTATTTTTTTTAAAAACCCAGGTAAGGGGTGCCCGGGTGGATCAGCCCATTAAGTGCTGGACTCATGATCATGTGGTCATGGAATCGAGTCCCTCTTGGGCTCCGTGCTGCGAGTGGAGCCTACTGAAGATTCTTTCTCTCTCCCTCTACCCCTCTTCTCCACTTATTCTCTCTCTCTCTCTAAAAACATTTTAAAAAGCCAGGTAAAAGGAAGAATGGCAAAATAATAAAACGAAACTGGGGAAAGAAGCTCTGCCCAAGTGAGGGATCCCACGTTCAGTCAAAGCAAGGGTCTTGAAAAACAAAAAATCTTACCAGCTATTCAGGAAGATCTGTAACTTTTCTTGGTACTACATTTTGAGAGAAATTGTTTGCAAATGTACAAGTTATCCTTTGAAACTGATAGTCCTCTAAAAAGCAGCAGCTTACTCTGCCAATACACAAACAATGTATCCCTTTGACCTTACTACAAGCTTAAAAATCATTTAGTACTGGAAAAGCTGGATCACTTGTTCTTTTTCTAACTTTGTATAAATGGGAAGAGGAAATGAAAATCAAGTAACTATGATCTAAAAAGCCCATCTTTTTTTAGTATACTGCTCACAGATGTTAGGCAACAGAGCACAGTATTTATGAACACCAATTCTGGAATGACACCCAAGTTCTGAATTCAAGTTCTATCTACTAGAGAATGACTGACCTTGGGATTCTTTAACCCCAAACTTACTAGTCTTGACAATGACAAGAATAGGTGTACCTACCTTACACACTTATCAGAACGTAAGTACTTGACAGTGTTTCACACAAGCGTTCAGTAAATTAACCATTTAAAAATTTAATTTTATTAAAGTAGTTACTTGTAAAACACACATTTATGTATCTATTTACATACAAACTCTCCAAATCCAAGTCTGATAAAATGAAAATTTCCCAACTAATTGCTTTAATTACTATTAAATAAAATAACCTATTGTCTGATAGGGCAGGAAAACTAACAGAAAGTGTCAAAATAAGTCACTGCTTTTGTTCCCCCATTTATTTTTATTTACTTGTTTTTCCCAACTTCATTGAGGTATAACTGACATATAACATTGTGTAAGTTTAAGGTATAAATAAATCATCGCTCTGAAATGCTTTTAAAGCATCCATGTGTCAGCATGAAAAGTTGTTTACATCCAATGTAGTCCTCAAAAATTATGTTTTAGGGGCACCCGGATGGCTGTTGGGTGGTTAAGCGTTCGACTTTGGTCAGGTCATGATCTCATAGTTCGTGGTTTCAAGCCTCACGTCAGGCTCTGTGCTGACAGCTCAGAGCCTGGAGCCTGCTTTGGATTCTGTGTCTCTGTCTCTCTCTCTCTCTGCCCCTCCCTTGCTTGCGCTGTCTCTCAAAATTAAAGAGACAGTAAAAAAAATTTTTTTAAATAGGTTTTAGATTTAAGTTAAAAAAGTCACCTTACTCCAAATACCTAAAACAAAGAAACTAGACTGAATATACACACTGAACTAAAGAGTCTTTACCCTGAAGCTCTCAACAATATAATTTGCCTAGACCAGTATTTTCCAAGAAATAGATTGTCCTGCGGCTTCACAGAATAGCTTACACACCCAGAAGGCCCTCAATATGTTGGGTAAGTGAATAAATAAGTACTGTTCCAAAAGCAATAAGGGATCTCTTCTTTTCCAAAGCTTAAAATACAGCAGATGAATAGTGAATAGCTCACTCATTTTGCTAGTATAAGAAAACTGTTTTTCCTAAGATAAGGCTATAAATAAAGAAAATTATGAAATAAGTAGACTCAGAAAGTGAATATCTAGTTAAGTGACTACCACACTGTTTCCCAACACACCCAAGAAAAATTATTCTAAAAGCTCTGCAGAAGCAAACAAGACGACAAAAATACAGAATCAGAAAATAATTTTTAACTTACTATAAAAAAACCACTGAGCTAAGGATTATGTGTGCAAATAGAATCAAAACTCACACAGCTATTCTCAAAAGTATGAGACCCATACAGTCAGACATCTTCACAGGTTCTAACCAGGGCTCATTTTAACCAAATACCCTAAATTGGATCAAACTCTTCACTACTCCCTACTTCTGCAACTATACTATGAGATATTCACGCACAGTAGTTTCTTTGCCATACCATAAAAACAAAAACTTCAAAAATCCAAAAACCACTGTAAGGATTTAAAAAGGAAGTAAATCCTGACACGCCCTTCAACATGGACGAACCCTGAAGACATGCTAAGTGAAGAAAAACAGAAAAAGACAAATACTGTATGACTCCACCTAGATGAAGTCCCTAAAATCCTCAAAATCACCCACAGAAAGCAGAGCGGTGGGTTCAAGGGGATGGGGTGAGGCGGAAAATGGGGATTATTATTTAATGGGCAGATTCAGGGGCGCCTGGGTGGCTCAGTCGGCTTCAGCTCAGGTCACGATCTCGCGGTCCGTGAGTTCGAGCCCCGCGTTGGGCTCTGTGCTGACAGCTCAGAGCCTGGAGCCTGCTTCGGATTCTGTGCGTCCCTCTCTCTGCCCCTCCCCCGTTCATGCTCTGTCTCTCTCTGTCTCAAAAATGAATAAACGTTAAAAAAAAAAAAATTTAATGGGCAGATTCAGGCTAAGAAGATGAAAGCATCCTGGAGATGTGATAGTTGTAAAAAGTGATTGTACTGTCTCCACTGTACGTTTAAAAATGGTTAGAATGGGATGCTGGGGAGCCTGGGTGGCCCAGTCCGTTAAGCATCCAACTTCCTCAGGTCATGATCTCGCGGTTCGTGAGTTCAAGCCCCCCATCGGGCTCTGTGCTGACAGCTAAGAGACTGAAGCCTGTTTGAGATTCTGTCTGCCTCTCTCTGCCCCTCCCCTGTTCATGCTCTAGTATGTCTGTCTCTCTTTATCAAATCAAATAAAATATCAAATAAAATATCAAATAAAATATCAAATAAACATTAAAAAGTTTTCTTCAAAACATGGGTGCCTGGCTCCTTCACTTGGTACAGCATGTGACTCTTGATCTCAGGGTCATAAGTTCGAGTCCCACTTTGGACATGGAGCCTACTTAAAAAAGTTTGATAAAAATAAAAATGGTTAAAATGATTACTGATGTGATTTCTCTGTAGTACCTTTATTGAAAACATTATGTAGCTATCATAATAAATAATACACTACAAATAAATAAGCAATATAGGGCATGTGGGTGGCTCGGTGGGTTAAGCATCCCACTCTTGATTTCAGCTCAGGTCATGATCTCATGGTTCCTGAGCTAGAGCCCCATGTCGCACTCTGCGCTGGCAGCACAGAACCTGCTTGGGATTCTCTCTCCCTCTCTCACTCTCTGCCCCTCCCCCACTTGCTCTCTCTCATTCTCTCTCTAAAATAAACTTAAATTAAACAGGGACAATAAAAATAAATAAGGAATATAAATGAAAAAACGGTCAAGTTCTGTGGTGTATGTATATTTCACAACTCTTTTTTAAGATCACTGTAAGGAACCACTTGAAAGAAAGAGGTGCTCATGTTAGAAATGGTAGTCCCAAATTTATTCTTTACAAAGGGAGCAAATGCATTTTACATAAACGCATTTATTCGATACTATTGGGAGATCTGTTCAGATCCATCCTTCTCCAAAAAAAAAGCATCGACAAGAAAAACAATGACCCAGCAATTCCACTCTTAAGTATTTATACACAAAAGATTTGAAAACAGGAGTCAAAATGTACTGGGGAACCAATGTCCATAGTTGCATATTCATAACAGCCAAAAGTTAGAAACAATCTAAATGTCCATCAACAGATGAATGTATACATAAAATGTGGTGTATTATATAATGAAACATTATTCAGCCATAAAAAGAAATAAAGATCTGACACCTGCTACAACACAGATGGAACCTTGAAAACACTTTGCTACATGAAATAAACCAGATACAAAATGACAAATGTTCTATGATTCCACTTACAAGAGATATGTAAAACAGGCAAGGGGCACCTGACTGGCTCAGTCAGTAGAGCCAGACTCTTAACTAGGGGTTGAGAGTTCAAGCCCCACGCTGGGCATAGAGCCTACTTAGAAGTGAACAAGTAAAAGAATAAAATAGGCAAATTCAGACACAAAAAGTATATTTGAGGTTCCCAGAGACTGGGAGAGAGGACAAATGGTGAGTTATTACTTAATGGGTACAGAGTTTCTATTTGGGGTGACAAGCAAAATGTTAGAGATAGTGGCGATGACGGTACAACATTGTGAATGTAATTAATGCCAAAGAATAAAAAATGTTTAAAAAAAAAAAGAAAGAAAAAGCAGGAGGAAGAAGTGAAGCTAACGGATTTCCTTGTAACTGTTCAGACAATTTTCAAATGAATTCCAGAACTAGGGTTAATTTCTATTTCCTTACTTACAAAGCGGGCACAGGGAGATCGAGCCCCGAGTTGGGCTCTGCACTGATAGCTAGAAGCCTGCCCGCATTTCTCTTCCCTTCTCTCTGCCCCTCCCCCACTCACTCTTGCTCTCAAAATAAATAACCATTAAAAGTAATAATAATAATAATAATAATAATAAGCAAAGTGGGCATAATACATGCTGTCATCCTTCTCTGTCAAATTATCAACGAAATAATTTAAGTGTCTGGGGCCTGGACACAAATAGGATAGCTAAGCTTTTCTTACCTCCTTTAACTGCCCTGTAAAGGCAAGAAATTACAAATACCTTTTAGTTCCTTTACTAGTTTTCTATCTCAAATACATCAACATCACCAGCAGGAAAAGAAGGCACTACCTCTAAAACTTGTAAGGGCTAAAGACAGTAAATGGGTGCAGTGAACTTACATGTTAAGTAAGCAATTCTAGAAGGTTATTTTTCAATTCAAATTCAGTATTCACAGGGTAGACATGTTTAGCCTCCATAATACAAACTTACAGATTCTGGGCTCATTTTAACTAGATACCCTAAATAAGACCAAACTCTTCAATACTCTCTGCTTGTAGAATTATACTGTAATATAATCATACAGTACTTTAAGGGGGAAAAAAAACCACACACAATTTCCTTTGCCATCCCACAAAAACAAAACAACAGTCCCAGGGGAAAATCCCAAGAAGTCCTTGCCTTTCCAGAGTTTCTATTCTCCAATTTGGGAAGATAAATCTTTTTTTTTTTTTTTTTTTTTAATTTTTTTTTCAACGTTTATTTATTTTTGGGACAGAGAGAGACAGAGCATGAGCGGGGGAGGGGCAGAGAGAGAGGGAGACACAGAATCGGAAACAGGCTCCAGGTTCTGAGCCATCAGCCCAGAGCCCGACACGGGGCTCGAACTCACGGACCGCGAGATCGTGACCTGGCTGAAGTCGGACGCTTAACCGACTGCGCCACCCAGGCGCCCCTGGGAAGATAAATCTTGTAGTCAGTATTACTGGGACAATTTTTATTTTCTTTTTAAAAAATTTTTTAATGTTTATTTATATGAGAGGGAGGCAGAACGTGAGCAGGAGAGGGTCAAAGAGAGAGGGAGACACAGAATCCAAAGGAGGCTCCAGGCTCTGAACTGTCAGCACAGAGCCCAATGTGGGGCTCAAACTCAGGGACCGTGAGATCACGACCTGAGCAGAAGTTGGACGCTTAACCGATTGAGCCACCCAGGTGCCCCTTTATTTCCTTAGAAAATTCCATTTCTCTTGGGGTGCCTGGGTGGCTCAGTCAGTTAAGCATCCAACTCTTGATTTTGGCTCAGGTCACGATCTCACAACTGGTGGGCTCGAGTCCGGCCTAGAGTGAGCTCTTGGAGCCTGCTGGGGATTCTCTCCCTCTCTCTGTCCCTACCCTGCTCGTTTGTTTGCACATGTTCTCTCGCACTCTCTCTCAAAATAAAAAATAAACTTAAAAAACTTCAATTTCTCAAAAGTACCAAACATGGTGCTTTTATTGCTAATATTTACTGAATGCTTACTGTTGGCCAGATACAACGCCAAGCAGTTTTACCTCCCTCAATCTTCCCAACAATCTACAAGAGAAACAGGTTCTATCATTATCTTTCCTATTTCTTAAAAGAGGGAAACTGAAGCACAAAAATGTGAAGTGAATTGCTCAAGGTAATAATCAGAAGTAGCACAAGCCAGGAGTTGAATCCAGGCAGTCTGATTTCGGAACCTGTGTCTATAGCCACACTGAGCCATCATCCTTCATCTCTTGCAATTTATAAATTCATTTTGTTTCTCAAGTTACATTGTAAACAGACTAATTCTTTAAAAATCCTCTACAGTTTTCAACCAAGTTACAACCAAGGTACAATGAGTCAATTCTCCCATCAACTCTGAAAATTCCTGACTATCTAGAACTTTCTCTCACTTTCCCACTAGGCCAAAGTGGAAAAAAAGCAGTGCCAGCAAGAAAAAGTAAGTGCCAGCAAGAAAACAGAAACAAGCCAGGGGTAGGAAGGCAAGGACTGTAGAAACAAAGAGAAAGAAAGAAAACAAAAACGGGAAAACTGCAGTGGGAGAGTTCCAGCAAACTACAGGCAAGAGAGAAGAAAATAGTACAGGGCAAATAGAAAAAACGGAAACCTGAGTGTCAAGATACTACCTTCAGCACTCATGATGATTTAGCCGCATCATTTTTCCAGTGTACATATGACTTCTTAACTGTATTTCCCAGACAGGTCCCTCAGGCTACATACTGGTTAAGTGAATATACTGCATGTTATTTTAACAGCATTGATTACAAGGAATCTCAACTCTACAATTATAACCAACTGATTGATTGCATTTCCCATTTTCTTTCAGTTAGTAACAATGAATAAGCTTAACCGGAATGAAAGAATACAACTTTTAAAGAAAAGTGCTACCGGTGATTAGGAGATTGCTAGTGATAAAATTCTTGGCCATTCTCTTTAGGGTAAATTGTCCTCTAATGTATTTCTAAAAAGTGAAATGCTGTTCTCAGAATATTACTTCTCAAACAACTCTTCACAAAATACTTTCCCTTAGACATACCTAAAAATCACTCGATCAGCATCTGTTTCAGCTAGTGGTTAAAACAATTTCATGTTAATGATACCACAGCAGTTATGAGGAGAACTGCAATATTTACACTCATGTTTTCAAAGAAGAATGAAACCACGGTAGAACTGAATTAGGCGTGGAATGCAATGTACAAGCTAGTCAGCAATAATAACAGGAAAGGTTAAGTGTTTAGTGATTTGTCAGTGTTTTATTTACAGCTCTCTAATAACAACCTGGATAAGGGCCATGGTCTTTTCTATTTTGTTTTGGAACACACGAGCAATCTATGGATCATCAAAAATGACAGAACATAACTGTAAACCAATCCCATTCCTTCTACCTAATTTGAGTTACTTTCTTCCAAAAGGAAATCCATTATAATAAAGGAAAAATCTTCCTTTCAAGACTTGTGCTCCAAGAAAACACCAGAAACCTACATTTTAAGGACAGTCTTTGCAGTCATTATTAAAAGGGAACCAAATTGGCATGCCAGGCTGCTCAGTCAGTGGAGCAAGTGACTCTTGATCTCGAGGTCCTCAGTTCAAGCCCCAGGTTGGGCATGGAGCTTACAAAAAAAAAAAAAAAGTAAACCAAATCACTGGAGGTACCCGGGGCTTGGAAGGAGTGGGGTGGGGGGAGATTCTGGGCTACAGGTGCTCAGCACCTCCCCCATCTAAATGTCAAGTTCAGGCCTATCACACTCCTTTCTGGCTCCCAGACTTTAGACTCTGTGGTGGAGATGGGATGCCTCAGTCATCTCTGGGAGAAGATAATAAATGCCAGTGCCATAAATAAATTGATAAATGACTGAGTGGGGGAAAAAAAAAAAGCTAAGATTATTTAGTCTTCTAATTTTATCCTATACTTAAATCCATGGCTCCTTTTAAAACCGGAGACTCTGGGGCGCCTGGGTGGCGCAGTCGGTTAAGCGTCCGACTTCAGCCAGGTCACGATCTCGCGGTCCGTGGGTTCGAGCCCCGCGTCGGGCTCTGGGCTGATGGCTCAGAGCCTGGAGCCTGTTTCCGATTCTGTGTCTCCCTCTCTCTCTGCCCCTCCCCCGTTCATGCTCTGTCTCTCTCTGTCCCAAAAATAAATAATAAAATATTCTTTAAATAAATAAATAAATAAATAAATAAATAAAACCGGAGACTCATTAAACTTTTAATTTCGTAATCACAGCTAACAAAAATTCTCAACTCTCAATCAGCTTTCCAAGCAATCGACAGTAAGCAGTCTGAATTATTGTTGGTTCTTTAAGACGCAGTTTTAAAGTAATGAAAAGCTTTAATGAGAATCTAGAATCCATTTCCCACACTTACAACTTAATTTTGCACCGCGGTGAATGGCTCTCAAAGTGCCGCGGTGGGGCGGCCTGGGAACTAGTTAGAAAGGCGAACGCCCGGGCCCCACCCCAGACCTGCAAAATCGGAATGTCTGGGGTGCGGCCGGGCAAAGTGTTTTAACAAGCCCTCCAGGGGTTGCTGATGCTCCAGACTTTGAAAGCCACTGGCTTAGGGGTTACGAGTCATACTGCCTAGGTTCAAATCTTGGAGTCAAGGTTGACTTGCTGAGTAATCAAGAGTAAACTACTCCGCTTCTCCAGACTTGTTCCTCATCTACACAGGGGAATTACGGGGCTGTTTTGAAGATTAAATAAGAAAATACGCGTTAAGCGCTTAAGAGCGATGCCGGGCACTTAAGAAACATTCAAATGTTAGCAATTCTTACTACTGTATACAAGGCTCTTGGGCGGGGAGTACACTTCGAGGGAGACAAAGGCGGAAAGAGCTTAATCCCTAGCCCTCCTACCTACCTACCTACCGACTAGTACACAAGACAACCAAACACACTCCTTGGGTAAATAAAATAAAGATGCCCTCCTAGGGGCAAACAAGTTGATTGGGACCCCGTACGAACAAATTCTGACCGAACAACGCAAGAGACGGATTTAAGTGATGCCTATAAGCAAGAAGGGAGAGCCTGAAGGGAAGAAAAAGTCCTTCGGGCCGAAAAGTGTGAGCCAAGGTCCAAACAAGTAGCAAAAGGAAAGAAGCGCCAGGCAGAACTCGGGCTGAAGAACTGACAAAACACACAGTCGCAGGAGTAAATGTCACAGTCGTAGGCCTTAGTCTCGGGAGAAGGCTCGGCCTCCTCGGGGCACTCTAATGCACCCACATTTGCAAACTAACTTCCCTCTTTTGTTTCCTGAACACCCAAAGACTACTTTTCTGCAAGGCCTATGAAGCCATTGTCTGGGAGAGGTGAGAAGTCTGCACGGAGCCACCCCATCAGCAGGAGCGAGCACTGCTCCAACAGTGTAAGTAGACCTCTGAACATTCCCAGCCGCAAAAAACAAAACAAAACAAAACCCAACTTGCTTTATTAAAGGGCAAAACTTGGATAAAAGTGGAAGGAGGGAGAGAGAAGGGAAAGAGGACAGTTTTTTATCTTCTTCCCTCCCCGAAACCCCGTCTGGGTGCTGGCGGGATCCAGACGGCTTATTTTCATGGCCTGAAGGCTGAGGTTTTCCTTCCGGTCATTGTGTTTATTTCCCCCAAAGAACCGGGCCCGCGGGGCCGGCGCGCCGGCCGGGCCCGGGACAAAGCCCACTCCGGGCTCCACCTGGGCGCGGGCAGGGGCGGGG
>NW_024412447.1:10748583-10754181 GCF_014898765.1 Herpailurus yagouaroundi | reverse complement strand
CCGGCGCGTCTGCTGCCCGGGCGCACGAGCCCCGGAGACACCAGGCCGAGCGCGACCCCACGGCTCGGGCCTGGCACCGCGCGCGCACCCGCACCGCCCGAGATGGCCAATCAGCGGCCGGGCATGCGCAGCCCGCAGGCTCGCTCGCGCGCGGGCCTCACGCGTGAGGCCCCCCCCCCGCAGCGCCAGCGCGCGCGCCCCTCCCCCACGCGCACCCAGGCGCGCGCGTGCAACTGTCGTCCCCCGCGACCGCGTCTGCTCCTGCCCCACCCCCACGCCGGCTGGCCGGGTGGTTGGGGGGGGTGGTCGGGTACCCCCACACTGCCGCCGACGACCCCCAGACCCCAGTGTGTGCAGGCCCCGGAGGGGGCGCGTCTCAAATAAAGGCCCTACTCGCGATGGCAACCGGGGCGGGGGACGGGGGATGAGGCTACAGGGACTCACCCGAGTGCAGCCGCCTCCAGGCAGCGCCGGGGCCGGGGGAGCAGAAGGGAAGCGAGTGTGGGCCGCGCGAGAGCTGCAGCCGCGGCGGAGCAGCTTCAGGCTGAGGCGATTTGGCGAGCGGGCAGGAGGTGAGAGGGCGAGGGGCCCGGGCGTCTCGGCCGAGCTCCTGTCACCGCCGCATGGCCGCCCCGGCAGGGCCTCGCTCAGCACCTAGATCCGATCACAGGGGACCGAGGGAGAGGCCGGGGTAACCGCGGCAGGCGGGCGGCCTCAGCTAGAGAGCGCGTGCGGGGAAGCGGGGGGGCGATCGGTGGCCCCTTTTCTCTGCTCTCCGAGCTTCTCTCTCACCCTCCTCCTCCTCCTTTTTTTTTTTTTTTTTTTTTGTTCCTCGAAGGCGCGCTGCGCGTGCGCACCCGCAGCGCCGCCCAGCGGGAGTTGTAGTTTCTGATCGGTCCCCACCAACGCGACGGCGGGGGCGGTGGACTACGACTCCCAGGAAGCCTCGCGCGGGCGAGCCCCGAACCCGAGGACGCGGCGAGCGCGGCGCCCGGCCCTCTCCGGCAAGGACTGTCAATGGAGGCGCGGGTGGTGGGAGCAAGAACATGGCTGCACCTGGGGCCTGCGCGGCCGCCTGGGTGGGGGAGGGGAGCCGGGGCACGGGGGCGCAAATCTAGGCCGGGGGTAGCCCCCGCCCCCTCACTGCCCCGATGCAGCCGGCCTCAGCCACCGTCCAGGACTCGCACCCACTCTTGCACCCCCGATTCCCTGCCGATTGCGAGGCCGGAACTCGGCAGAGGCCGGGGAGCCCCAGCCGGCCTGCCGCTCTCGGTGCTCCGCCAAGGGACTTCCTCCGCGCCGCACCACCCTTCGGGACACAAAGAACTTCTGTTAGTTTTGAAAAGCTTGCCTCAAAAGCGTCTGAAAGAGACTGTTGCCCCAACTTTGGACGGGCGACGGGAGGGGACTCTCCTGTTTTTATTTACCGCCCCTCACCCCAGGCTTGCCTTCCTCACGCCCCCTCACTCAACATTTAGAAGGAAAGTTGAGGGAAAGCCACCGAGTGAGAGCAGAAAACCTGCCGTGTAGCCCGTTTTGTTCTGTCAACCGCGAAGAAAGGTTACCGAAACCTCTCCCCCCGCGACTAATTCTTTTGCTTCTCAACTTGAGCTCTCGAATTTCGAAAAGGATGAGACATTGCTGTTCACCTAAGCGAAACTCCAAAGTTTACCAAACTCGAGCCCCGAGGGCTTAGACAGTTCTGTAAAGCACAAGATCGAGTGATTTTGCGATTTTTACCCCCCAGCGGAGACGGGGGGGACCACGCCGGCCATCCTCCCCCTCCCCCTCCTCCTCGGTAGGTGGCGACCACGGCGCTTTTTCCAGCCTTTGTCGCTGGAAAGAAAACTTTCCGAGCAGCCAGGCTTTTGATGTAGGTCCAAGACCTTCCCTTTGACTCTTCGTTCCAGATTGGCGTTCCCCATCTTTCTTGCAATAGACCGCACCCATAAGGCAGCCGAATCTAGAATTTCCATGCTGGGATTCTTTAAGATAGAGGGAGACTTTAAAGATCCCTGCAGAAGCGGTCCGATGGCAGATTTCCACATTTTTACGATTTCCCCTGCAACGTTTTTACAGGCATTTTGTCCCCGCCTAACCCGATTGTGACTCTCCTTTGTCGAGTCTCTCCAAAGCGTTCATTTCGTTTTCATGAAAAGTTTTCTTTTTGCACTCGTATTTCATTAACGTACTGGACTATTAAATTCCGTATTCCCAGTAGCACGTAAAAGTGACATCTATGTAAGGAACAAACCAAATTTTGAGAAAGTCTGCAATTGAGCTGATGGGAGCAGTCAGCCTTCCAGGGACAAACATTCAGCCGCTGTGAGCACCGGTGAGTACGTTTTATGCGGCCGCAGTCTTAGATGGTTTCCTGAGGACACTGGATGTTGAGGACAGTGAAGGAAGGATTCACTGGGTGAAATGTCATGAAGTAGCATTTGGGAGTGTTAGAAAGTGAGTTAGTTGGTAAGGCTAAAAAAAAAAAAAGTTCATTTGGCCAAGATCATGCCTGTCACCATTAAAAACTTGTTTGGGAGATAGCCCCTCGCTTCTATGCATTGAACACTTCAGTGTGGAATTTTGAAACTGCTGCTTCATGAACAACTCCCAACTTCTTTGAGGGTGAGGCAGTTCCTAAAAACTCTTAAATCCTGGGGCGCCTGGGTGGCTCAGTCGGTTGAGTGACCGACTTCGGCTCAGGTCATGATCTCACGGTTTGTGAGTTCGATCCCCGCATCAGGCTCTGTGCTGACAGCTCGGAGCTCGGAGCCTGGAACCTGCTTCCGATTCTGTGTCTCCCTCTCTCTCTGCCTCTCCCCCACTCATGCTCTGTCTCTCTCTGTCTCAGAAATAAAAAGACAAAAAAAAAAAAAAAAAAGATTTAAAAAATAAATACATACATACATAAAAATTCTTAAATCCTAAAACACTTTCTCAAGCTTTAGCTAGCTTTGAATTGCCTCTAGATAGAAAGCTGGCCCTTTTGGGACAACGAACAGCGTATGGAATGGTGTGTGGTTTGAAGGGTGTGTGGAGGCCAACTCTTTTTTCTTTTTTTTTTTTTCTTAATCTGCCTACTGTTGTTGGGGGCTGTACCCCTCACATTTCTGTCTTATAGTCACGGATACACTTTTATGGTCTTTCCGAAGGCCTGGCTCACCACCTTGGCACTTACCGTTACACTTGTTCCTTTTTGTTGTCCATTCGGTCCCTCTCCTCGGGGACAGGTGCTGTGTTCATTGTGATTGTGGTGATGAGCCACTGAATACCATCTCAGCACCTCGAGTTGTTTTTCCATAGGATCAAATTGCTGGTTTGGGGGGTTGTGCAGCAGATGGGAAAAAAAAAAACAAAAACCACGACTTGTGTTTAGGGGTGGAATCCTTTGTTAAGTTGCACTCAGCTCACTGTGTTCAGAATCACACTCAGCATAGCAAGATGTGCATGCTAAGCTTGATGCGCAGCTCTTGGATCGTGCTCACTTAAGACCAAAGGGCACAGAAGCCAACAGGTGGCAGAACCTTGCGTGTTATTTATTTTGGATTTTTTCAAATATTTCTCTTTTTAACGTTTAACCTGGTGTGTGCAGATGAGTATCCATATAGCATGACTCCGTCCTACTGAATACCTGAGAGACAAAAGCCAAGTCTAATGGGCCTTGGCCAGTCAAGAGATGGATCTAGACCAGCTGTGAACTCTTACAGCAAGCACAAATGCATTTTCATATAGACTGGGTTTACAGCCTTGTTGACTGCTTTTTTTTTTTTTTTTTTTTTTTAGGTTTATTTATTTTGAGAGAGACAGCTTGAGTGGGGAAGGGGCAGAGAGAAAGAGGGAGAGACAGAATCCCAGGCAGGCTCCATGCTACCTGCGTAGAGCACGATGTGGGACTTGAAGTCACAAAAGCGCGAGAGCATGACCTGAGCCAAAACCAAGAGTTGGATGCTTAACCGACAGAGTCATCAGGAGCCCCCGCTACATTTAAATAGCAAGTGGTAATGTCTGAATGTGTTCACCAGTCTTTAAAAAAAAATGATCAGGGGCGCCTGGGTGGCTCAGTTGGTTCAGGGGCCAACTTCGGCTCAGGTCATGATCTCGCAGTTCATGAGTTCAAGCCCCGCAGCAGGCTCTGTGCTGACAGCTGGAGCCTGCTTCAGCTTCTGTGTCTCCCTCTCTCTCTCTGCCCTTCCACCGCTCTCTCTCTCGCTCTCTCTCTCTCCTTCTTAAAAGTAAATAAACATTTAAAAGTAAAAAAATAATCACATTCTTCTGGGGTTTTTAATGCTTGGTATCAGAAGTCTGCCTTCTCCATTAGCATGGGACTATTTGACATGGACCCACCCTGGATAGGAAACCCTGACCTCCCATGCCGACAGAACCATGCTCACGCCACTTGCTCAAGGTTACCGTTGTTGAGAGATCATTTAATACTCTTTTTAAAGATACTCTTTTGAATCCAAACTGCATAAGTTAATCTTTCTGTGACTCTGTCATGAATTTTCGATCGTCCAAAACGGTCATTCTAAGCAAAAGTTGAAGTGCTCTTGACATACCCATTTTTCACAACACACCCAGTCTTTTGTTTGTGTGTTTGTTTGTTTGTTTAAAGATCTATTTTTAATTTTCAAGTAATATCTACACCCATCCTGGAGCTCAAACCCACAAGCCTGAGATCAAAAGTCCCGTGCTCTACCAACCGAGCTAGCCAGGCTCCCCAGTCTCTTTTTCTAATATTTTATTTTATCGTATTTTTATTGAAATACAGTGGACACAATTTACATTAGTTTCAGGAATACATCCAGGCTTTTCATTGAAACTAAACAGACGTCTTTTTTCCCATAACAGCCCCGATGCAGGCCCAATATCTTCTGGGTCCAGTTTCTTGGTTTTTCTTTACAGTATGCATAAGCACTGTTTATTGAGAGAATGGGCCATAAAATATATTTCATTTGTAAGGTGCCAGTGTGATCTTTTATATCAATGTTCTCAATTAGGATTTGTACAACTCTATCCAAATCACATAGGTTGGGCCACAGTGACATCGTTAGATTTTGGAGGGTATCTCCCTGTTAGAAGATAAATCCTTCATTATTACAAGGATACTTTTTTTTTTTTTTTTTAAGTTTGTTTACTTCTTGAGAGAGAGAGTGTAAGTGGGGTAGGGGGCAGAGAGAGAGGGAAAGAGAGAGTTCCAAGTAGATTGTCAGCTCAGAGCCTGATGTGGGGCTTGAACCCATGAACCACTAGATCACAACCTGAGCCAAAGTCAGGTGCTTAACCAACTGAGCCACCCAGGCACCCTACAAAGATACTTTTTTTTAACTGATTCTAAACCACTGTTTTTGAACAGTTTTCTGTTTGGATAATTTGAATATTTAGAATGCTAGATAAATGACCTTTTATCAGAACTCTTTCAAAAGTGGAAAACAAAAACAAAAACTAGATCCGAGCTATAATTTATTCATAACAATTAATAATGTAGATGTGATCTAAACCGACCTTCCAGCTCTTGCTGTGTCTTTTGTGCAAGCACCTGCCCTATGCAATAAACCTACTATCTGTGTAAAACTTGTTGAAATAAAGATACGGGGGGGG
>NW_024412447.1:10742903-10748483 GCF_014898765.1 Herpailurus yagouaroundi | reverse complement strand
TACAGGATTTAGATGAATATGGTTTTCTATTTAACATTATGTTCACATTGCTGTAGTTGTGTAACAATTTTTTACTTTTTTAAACTTTATTTATTTTGATAGAGCTTGCGTGCACAAGCAGGGGAGGGGCAGAGAGAGAGATGAAGAGAGAGAGCCTGATGCAGGGCTCGAACTCACTAACCGGGAGATCGTGACCTAGGGCCAAAATCAAGAGTCGGACGCTTAACCGACTGAGCCACCCAGGTGCCCCATGTAACTTAATTTTTAAAATGTAAAAGCTCTGTAATATTTTCTCTGCCTTCCTCAGGGATTTGGGGGAATCAGATGATATGTAAACGAAAATACATTAGAAACTCTAAGTTGAGTGTTCTATAAATATTACATGGTATAATTTAGCATTCCAAACATTATTTTTAAATGTGAACAACACGTCCATGTTTCTTTTCTGGCCGAAGAAATATATTGCTCATTGTAAAAATGCTTTATAGGCTAATATTTGAGAAAATACATTTACTGAGGCTGACTCTTATCATTGAATTAAGGTGGACCTGTTATCATATCTGACTGATGAGATGATATAACTAATGAAATAACTAGTAATGCAAGCAGCACACCCTTTCAGAATATATATCTGTCAAAACTATTGTAGAAGACTCAGAAACCTCAGTGTAAAGTTGTGTCAGGGAAGTTATTTCCAAAGCAAATGCATAACCTATAGCCTTGCTCTGATAACACCAAGAAAAGGAATCTCGTTTACATACTGAAAACAAATATCCCCATTCCTTCCTTCTTCTCTTTGTCCAAATTCTTGGGTCTTTATCTTTGCATTTTACAAGCCTTTCCTCTTTTTCTGGTGAAAAATGCTTTTTTTTTTTTTTAAAGCATATTTTATTTTATTTTTTAAATGTTCATTTATTTTGAGAAAGAGAGAGAGATAGCAGGGGAGGGGCAGAGAAAGAGGAAGAGAGAATCCAAGCAGGCTTTGTGCTGCACAGAGCCTGACTCTGGGCTTGAACTGACAAACCATGAGACCATAAGCTAAGCCAAAATCAAGAGTCAGACATTTAACCGACTGAGCCACCCAGGTGCCCCCATAACCACCTTTTTAACCCCCTTTCAAGACCTTGTGTTTATTATAATTATTAAGGTACATGCGCTTGGGGAAGTTTTCAACTAAGAATAAAGGGAATTTTTGAACAACGGATTAGAGAGGAAAAAAGAAACCAGGGAAAATGAAGCTGTTCAAGTGTGGAATTAGCCACCATGGCTGTGTCAAGTACTTCCAGTGGTCTTCCGAACAGTGGGAAGGTGTTAAGTCACCCTCTCCTTCCCCTGCACCTGGGGAGCAGGCTGGCCGGCTCTGGGTTGTACCTGGGCTCTTAGACACACTTCATTTATTACAGCAAAGTGTGCAGTTCCATCCCAAATGAACTCAGATTGGCCCTGAGATCATTGGGGAAGGTAAGGGACACATAAGCAACTGGAAAGAATCTGAGTATCTATTCCATTCTGGAAATCTTGTGAGACTGTCTCAGTTGTCCAGATAAGACCGTTCCTTTTCTTTTTTTTTTTTTTTAATTTTTTTTTTCAACGTTTATTTATTTTTGGGACAGAGAGAGACAGAGCATGAACGGGGGAGGGGCAGAGAGAGAGGGAGACACAGAATCGGAAACAGGCTCCAGGCTCTGAGCCATCAGCCCAGAGCCCGACGCGGGGCTCGAACTCACGGACCGCGAGATCGTGACCTGGCTGAAGTCGGATGCTTAACCGACTGCGCCACCCAGGCGCCCCAACCGTTCCTTTTCTTCAGTGCCACATACTGTGCTTAATTATTGCATTGCACGCTGACCTCTCCCCCCCCACCTCTCTCACACACACACACACACACACACACACACACACGTAGCCCTATGCTGAGTGCTCAGAACCTCCCCCTTTGCTCAGAAAGCTTGAAGTACTTAGCCAAGAATACATAGATGGCCAAATCTGGACTCTAAATTGGCCCGTATCCAAGCCCAAATTCTTAACTAGTACTATTGGTAGGCTACAGCCATCTCATCCAGCTAGATATGATAAGTGAATCAAATACAAGGTATACTCAGGTTCATGCCATGAGATGGTACCAGAAGGTTGGAGGTAAAGCAAGACATTTTTCATGGAGGAGGTTGCATTTGCAGTGAATGGATGGATGGACTTTTTTTTTTTAATGTTTCTTTTATTTTGGGGGGAGAGAGAGAGAGAGAGAGAGCAAGCACAAGTGGAGGAGAGGCAGAGAGAAAGGGAGACACAGAATCCGAAGCAGTCTCCAGGCTCTAGGCTCTGAGCTGTCAGCACAGAGACTGATGTGAAGCTTGAACCCACGAACTGTGAGATCATGACCCAAGCCAAAGTCAGATGCTTAACCGACTGAGCCACCCAGGTGCCCCTGGATGGATCGATTTTTAAAAACAGAATAACATGAATATGGTTTAAAAAAAAAAAAAAAAGCAGACGTTCAGAGGACTCTCTTAGCCTTCTGTATCTCAAAAGCAAAACGATCACAACAACCTGTGCATCTAAAATATTGACACACGTTGCCAACTTGCCCTTCAGAAAAATTGCACCACTGTACTTACAGGGTGTGAACATGTCAATTTCCTCCACACCCGCCCAGTTCCAGTGGAAAGTAGCATTTTTTTCCGCAGCTCTTCTGTGCACATTGATTATGAACCGAGTAGAGTTGTCTTTTCATACTTGTATTTGCCATTTGCATTTACGTTTCTGCAAACAATATTCATGTTTGCATTTGCTCAGTTAGATCCTTTTCTCCCCCGTGTTCTTTTGTGTGAGTGCTTTATAAAATGAAAGAAATTTGCATTTCTGTCCTTAGGTGTGTTACAAACATTTGCCTGGTTTGTCTTTTGACCATGACTTTTTTTGTGTTGTTATACTCAAGTTTCATTGTTGACCTCGTTGAATGTATCCATTTTCTTCCCTTCACATGCTCAGTGTTAAAAATCCCCGGTGAGGGCGCCTGGGTGACTCAGTCAGTCGGTTAAGCAGCCGACTTCAGCTCAGGTCATCATCTTGCAGTTCATGAGTCCAATCCCCACATCGGGCTCTCTGCTGTCAGTACAGAGCCTACTTTGGATTCTCTGTCCCCTTCTCTCTCTGCCCCCCCCCCTCAAAAATAAATGAAAACGTTTGTAAAAACATTTTTTAAAAATCCCTAGTGAGAAAAGCCTCCCCCACACCAAGATCTATACAGACATAGATACAGAGACATGGAATGCCGATATAGGCATGTATGTATATAGGCACACGTACACACGAGTTCTGTCCAAGCAAGATTTCTGCGTTTCCATCTCTGTACATCTCACTTGTTTGCTTGAGCCGTGTGGGCTTTCTATTTCAGGGTGCCTTTAAGGCTTTCCGTCCGGGTCGGGTCCTGGTCTCCGTCCAGCCAGGCTGGCGGCTGGCGGCAGGACCCCGCGCTATCTTGTTTCCCCTGCAGCCCAGGGCCATGGTTTTCCAGGTGGGGGCGCTCTGCCCTTCCCGCAGGCTCCCACTGCCCTGGGATCAGGCCTCACCAGAGGCGGGGAGCTCTCGGGTTCTGGGCGTGGCCGCAGGAGTGTTGGCAGGGCACTGGCAGGGGTGAGGAGGTGGGAGACAGAGGGAAGGATATTCCTGAAAGCTGGTGCAATCTCTGGGGCAGCTGCCAGCGAGCGCAGACGTCCCAGTGCAGGTAGGGATTCCATGCCTGCGCGTTTGCGGACAGGACCTGAACAGCTTGAAACAAAAGCCCCGTCCACTCCATCTGTTGTGTCTGTCCGTCTTTGGAAATGGTGCCCAGGTGAACAGTATTCTGGTTTTATAGCTCAGCCGGCCTGAGCTTGCTTAGTATGACTTAGCCTGCCCAGTCCTCGTCCTAATCCTGTTTGCCAGACAGCATCATCGGCCCAAATAGTTGAGAGGGGTTTGGTTTTCGTTGCGGTAAATGAAATATATATAACATAAAATGTTCCGTTTGAACCATTTGTAAGTTTGCGGTTCAGTGGGGTTCAGTACCTTCAGGATGATCTCTTTCCAGAACTTTGTCATCATCCAAAAAACTCTACCATTGGGGCTCCTGGGTGGCTCAGTTGATTAAGCATCCGACTCTTGCTTTCAGCTCAGATTCGTGAGTTCAAGCTCCACATCGGGCTCCGTGCTGTCAGTCCAGAGCCTGCTTGGGATTCCCTCTCTCTTCCTCTCACCCTGGTCCTCTCCTGTTTGTCCTCTCTCTCTCTCTCTCTCTCTCAAAATAAATAAATAAAACTTAAAAAAAGAGAGAGAGAATTAGGGCTACCATTCAGCCCTAATACCCCAATTTCTTCTCCCTTCAGTGCCTGGTAACTTCTGTTCTACTTTCTGCCTATTCTAGATATCTCCTAAAAAGAGACTCCTACGATGTTTGTTCTTTTTGATTGGCTATTTCATCTGGCAAGTTTTCAGTGTTGTATAGCACACAACAGAAAATTACTTTTTATGGCTAATACTTCATTGTATGTATATACCATATTTTGCCGATCCACACAGCTGTTATTTCCACCTTTTTGGCTATTGTGAATAGTGCTGCTGTGAGCATTCATGCCCAAGTATCTGTTTGAGTTTCTGTTTTCAGTTCTTTTGGATATAGTCCTCCAAGAGGAATTGCTGGGTCCTATGGTAATTTCATGTCGAACGTTCTGAGGCAGCACCAAACTTTTCCCCCGGGGGGCGGCACCATTTTACATTCCCACCTGCAGGGTACTGTTGTTACAGTTTCTCCCCATCCTCGTTGACACTTGTTATTTTCCATTCTGCGAGCGCGTGTGCGCACTCCCGTGTCTGATGATAGCCATCCTCCCGGGTGTGAAGCGGTATCCCATCGGGGGCAGTTTGCGTTTGCATTTCCCTCATGACTAATGAAGCTGTGACCATGAGTATATCTTTGGAGAAATCAGGTTCTTGGTCCAATTTTTTTAAAGTTTTTATTTAAATTCCAGTATAGTTAGCATGTAGTGTTAGATTAGTTTCAGGTGTACAATATAGCGATTCAATACTTCCAACCCAACACCTGGTGCTCACCATGACAAGTGCACATTTTGATCCCCATCCCCGATTTCACCCCCCCCCCCACTCCCCTCTGGTAACCATCAGTTCTCTGTAGTTAAAAGTCCGTGTCTTGATGTGCCTCTCTCGTGCTCTCTTTTTTCCTTTTGTTTGTTTTTAATTTTTTTTAATGTTTATTTACTGATTTTTAATGTCTAATTATTTTTGAGAGAGAGCACAAGTGGGGGAGGGACAGAGAGAGAGAGGGAGACACAGAATTTGAAGCAGGCTCCAGGCTCTGAGCTGTCAGCACAGAGCCCAATGTGGGGCTCAAACTCACGAGCAGTGAGATCATGACCTGAGTCAAAATCAAATGTCAGTCTCTCAACTGACTGAACTACCCAGGAGCCCCTTCCAGACTTCTTATAAGGTGTATATTCCTTATTGCGTGTGGTCACTGAAATTTCTTTTCCATTGTCTCTGCGGTCAGCCAGTAACCTGGGAAGATGTCCACCTCCTCCCCCCCCA
>NW_024412447.1:10737652-10742803 GCF_014898765.1 Herpailurus yagouaroundi | reverse complement strand
CCCCCCCCCCCCCCCCCCCCCCCCCCGCCGCAAAAGGCTGTTCCTTAAATCTTTCAATAGATAACTGCCAGGGAAGCTGCTGTAGCCTAAGGGCAGGTGGGGTGGGGGGGGGGTGCCCAAAACTAAGCTAAGCGTCTACACTAGTCCCTCCGGTAACCACCGGATTAACCAAAGTGTATAATCCCAAATTAGTGAAGGACAAGATCCCCACTGCCCTCCCTGGCACCTGTCCAGCCAGTCCGGGAACATAGGCTGCTGTCCCCACCTTCATGGCGGGGGCTGAGGAATGGGCAATAGTAGCTGCTTTGTGCACACTGGTTACGAAACAGCAGTCTCTCCCTCATCAAGCACTCTTCTGGTTGTTACAAGGGTTTGATCAGGCTCCAGAGTTCTGAAATAGTTGATTACAGCCATTCCTTTCAGCTCAACATTTGCTTCAGTTGGAGGAGGGACCAACCACTAGGGCTTCCTATGTAACCTTTTTGTGTGGCACTGGAATGGATTTTTTTTTTTTTTTTTGGTCATAGGTATTTATTTTTTATGTTTTCTGCCAGCTTTATTGAGATATAACTGACATAACACTGTGTATGCTTAAGGTACACAACCTGATGATTTTATGTATATAGTGAAACAGTTATAATAAGGTTAGTTAACACATCCATCACCTCACATAGTTACCTCGTGTGTGTGTGTGTGTGTGTGCACATGCGCAATGAGAACAAAATGGAGTTTTTTTTGGTTTTTTTTTGAGAGAGAGAGGTAGAGAAAGAGAACAACAGAGAATCCCAAGCAGAATCCACGCTTGGCAGATCTCAGCCTGAGGCTCAATCCTACAACCCTGGCATCATGACCTGAGCCAAAATCAGGTGTTGGATACTCAACCAACTGAGCCACTCCACTGCCCCCAAAATAGATCTTTTTTTTATTAACTTAAATACACCCATTTTAGGAGTATAGTTCTCAGTTCTTTGAGTTTTTATGAATACATGACAACCGTTGTCATAAAAATAGAGCCCATTTGTAGCACCCGCAGTCTCCCTTACGCTCCTTCCCATCCAATCCTCACCCCTTACTCCCAGCTCACAAATCCTTTCTATCACCGTAGATTAAAATTGTCAGTCTTGGGGCACCTGGGTGGCTCAGTCGGTTAAGTGTCCAACTTGGGCTCAGGTCAACTGTGGATCCCACAGTTCGTGAGTCTGAGCCCCACATCGAGCTCTCTGCTGTCAGCACAGAGCATGCTTCAGGTACTCTGTCCCTCTCTCTCTCTGCCCCTCCCCCACTTGTACTCTCTCTCAAAAAAAAAAAAATTAAAAAATTTTAAACGGTGAGTCTTGACAATTTTATTTAAATGGAGTCTCATAACATGTAGTTTTCTGTGTCTGTTTTCTTTCACTCAGCAGTTTTTGACATTCATCTATATCATTGTCCATATTAGCGGGTTTTGGTGTTTTGTTCTGTTGTATTTTTTGCTGAGTATTTTACTGAATAGGTACACCACAATTTGCTCATCCCTTGACTCATTAATTAACATTTGGATTGTTTCCACTTTGGGAATATAAAGCTGCTATGATGGGGCGCCTGGGTGGCTCGGTCAGTTAAGCGTCTGACTCTTGGTTTCAGCTCAGGTTATGATCTCATGGTTTGTGAGATTGAGCCCCGAGTCAGGCTGACAGCATAGAGCCTGCTTGGGATTCTCTCTCTCAGTTTTCTCTTTGCCCCACCGCTGCTTGCACTCTCAGCCTGTCTCAAAATAAATAAATTTAAAAAAAGCTGCTATGACTGTTTTTGTACAAACATTTTCATTTTTCTTGGGTAAATACCTAGAAGTGCAATGCTAGGTCTTGATGGTAAGAAATTTTATAAGAAACCGACAAACTGTTTTTCCAAAGTGGGTGCTTCATTTTACATTCTACCTTTCCCCACTGGATTACCTTGGTGTCTTTATCAAACATCAATTATTAAAAAAAAAAAATCAATTATTTGTGGGGCACCTGGATGGCTCAGTCAGTGGAGCATCTGACTCTTGATCTCAGGTATTGAGCTCAGGGTCATGAGTTCAAGCCCTGCATTGGGCGTGGAGCCTACTTAAAAAAAAATAAAAAATAAATAAGAATAAAATAAAAATCAATTGGTCATATATAGGTGGTATATTTCTGGACTCTGTTCTGTTCCAATGATCTGTATGTCTATACTGATTTTTTTTTCCATTTGAAGTAGTTCTATTAAGTTTCCTTGTTAAATATATAAGTGTGCTTAAATTAAAAAGAATTTTTTTTTTTAAGTAGGCTCCATGCTGGGTGTGGATCCCGATGAGGGGCCTGAACTCACGACCCTGAGATCAAAACCTGAGATGAGATCAAGGGGTGGATGCTTAACCAACTGAGCCACCCAGTTACACCTGAAACTCCTTTATATATAAATGTACGTAAAAATTTATATCATAAGTATTATAAGTTATAACATATTATAAAAATTATAATTATGTCTTCATTTTATATATAAAATAATGTTTTATTTATATATAAACATGGTAGGAATACATATAAATATAAAATGTAAATATAAAGTATGCAAATATATAAAATATATAAATATTTAAACTATTTAATTTCATAAAATATAAGTGTCTGTAAGTATAAAATATAAAATATATAAATATGATATTGCACACTTTCTACCAACTTTTGCAGGCTCCAAATGGCACTTCCTTCAAGAAATTTTCTGTAGCTGGGAAGAAAATACTTGTGAATAAGTTAGATTTAACTTAGCATACTCATAATGGCAGAAAAGTAACTACAGTCTCAATGCTCAACAATAGGGCAATAGATACCATAATGTTGCGTCTGTATTATGTGATAAAATGCAAAAAATCGGGATTCTGAAGCAACAATGGTGTAGAAAATGCTCACACCATATCTTGGGCAACCAAAAGCAGGCTATAATATGGTATGTCACTTTAATTAAGATATAAATAGCGGGGCATCTGGCTGGCTCAGTCAGTAGAGCATACAGTGCTTGATCTCAGGGTCATTGAGTTCAAACCCCACATTGGGCATAGAGCTTACTTGAAAAAAAAAAAAAAGGAGTACACATAGAAAATAAGGTTGGAAGAAATACCAAAGGGACGCATGGGTGGCTCAGTCGGTTAGCATCCACCTCTTGATCTCAGCTCAGGTCTTGACCTCAGGGTTATGAGTTCAAGCCCCGTGTTGGGCTCCACACTGGGCATGAAGCCTACTTAAAAAAAATAAATAAGAAAGAAAGAAATACCAAGGTGTGTGGAGGTATTATGATTGAATGTTTTCCAATAGTCTTTTATATGTTTTAATTGTCTGACTTTTTTATGATGAGAATATTTTATTTTATAATTGGGAGGCTCTCCATTGAGATGTTATGTCTTCCTTCTCTGTTATTTTATAGCTCTGTGTAAATCTGGTAGGTTGCCTGTCACATTCTATCTTGTATTATAGATATCTGTGTACTTCTCATTTATTTGTTTCTAACTTCTTGAGAACAGAGATCTCATCTCATTCATTTCTTTCTTTTTTTTTTTTTTTTTTTCTTTTTCCATCTCATTCATTTCTTGATGTCTGATCCTGGCACAGGGCAAGTGCCTGTCACATGACAGATGCCTGATAAAATAAATATGAGTAAGCCAGTTGTTCCCAATCAGGAACATAGTTCCATTGTCACCAGATTTTCTGATTCAGAGAAGCTGGAAATTTGGATATTGGTAGAACTCTCCTGATTTTTAATCATAAAATATTCAGAGTACAAAGTGAAAAAAAAATAAATAGGAGAGGAAGGAGTTTACAAATGAGCATTACGGATATTGGAATAGTGCTAGTTCTTGGGGCGCCTGGGGGGCCCAGTCGGTTAAGCATCCAACTCGGTTTTGGCTCAGGTCATGATCTCAGGGTTGTGAATTCAAGCCCCGCATTGGGCTCTGCGCTGCCAGTAGGGAGCCTGCTTGGGATTCTCTCCTTCTCTCTCTCTCTCTTTCTCTCTCTCTCTCTCAAAATAAATAAATTAATTAAAAAAGCAAAGAGTCTCTTATGGTTAAAAAATAAAATAAAAAAAAGGATGGGACGCCTGGGTGGCTCAGTGGGTTAAGCGTCCAACTTCAGCTCAGGTTATGCTCTCTCGGTGGGTTTGGGCCCCTCACTGGGCTCTGTGCTGACAGCTCAGAGCCTGGAGCCTGCTTCAGATTCTGTGTCTTCCTCACTCTCTGCCCCTCCCCCACTCATTCTCTCTCTCTCTCTCTCTCTCTCTCTCACTCAAAAAATCAATAAACATTAAAAAAAAAAAAAAGGAATAGTGTAATAGCTCTTTAGTTTGCAGAATTGGCTGGTTTGGGTTGTCTGGAATCTGAAAATGACCCTGGACCTCATTTACCCTAGTCACATTTAACACCTGAACATTGTTTACTAAGCAAACAAAACAAGAAACCAGAAGGCGCTAACTTGGAATTAAACTGTGGGAAAATTTTGTTTCCATGTGTTAGGTAGGTAGTTGTTCAGTTTTAAAAGGTATTTGTTTATTAAATTTGTAAGAACAAATTGAGACAATCACATGGGGCAAAATCCTAAGAAATCAATCAATTAAAATAGATACAGGTAATATTACTCAGCCCTAAGAAAGAATGAGATCTTAGGGCACCAGGGTGGCTCAGTCAGTTAAGTGTCCGACTCTTCGTTTTGGCTCAGGTCGTGATCTCACAGTTCATGGGTTTGAGCCCCACATCCGGCTCTAAGTTGATGGTAAGGAGATTCTCTCTCTTCCTCTGTCTCTCTGCCCCTCTCTCAAAAATAAATAAACTTTATTTATGTATGTATTTATTTATTTATTTAGACAACCTTTTTTTTTTTTTTTTTTTAAGTTTATTTATTTTGAGAGCAAGAAAGCACGAGCTGGGGAGGGGCAGAAAGAGAGGAGAGAGCAAGAATCCTGAGCAGGCTCTGTACTGACAGCACAGAGCCTGATGTGGGGCTTGAACTCACGAACCACGAGATCATGACCTGAGCCAAAGTCAGTCACTTAACCAACTGAGCCACTCAGGCGCCCCCAAAATAAATAAGCTAAAGGAAGGAAGGAAGGAAGGAAGGAAGGAAGGAAGGAAGGAAGGAAGGAAGGAAGGAAGGAAGGAAG
>NW_024412447.1:10652562-10737642 GCF_014898765.1 Herpailurus yagouaroundi | reverse complement strand
AAGGAAGGAAGGAAGGAAGGAAGGAAGGAAGGAAGGAAGGAAGGAAGAAAGGTCTTGCCATTTGTGACAACATGGATGAACCCAGAGGGTATTATGCTAAGTGAAATAAGGCAGACAGAGAAAGACAAATACCGTATGATTTCACTTGTATGTGGAATCTGAAAAACAAAAAAATGGACAGACAATCAAAGCAGACACAGACCCATAAATACAGAGAAGAAACTGGTGGTTGACAGAGGGCGGCAGGGGGATGGGCAAAAGGGAGGAAGGGGCGTGAGGTCCAGGCTTCCAGTTAGGGAATGAGTCAGTCACAGGGATGAAGGGGCACAGCACAGGGAATGTAGTCAGTGGTGTTGTAGCCATACCTGACAGACGGTAGCTACACTGGTAAGCACAGCATAGGGCGTAGACTTGTGCAATCACTGCGTGGTGCACCTGAAACTAATGTCACACGCTGCAGTTTAAAAAAACAGGGGCGCCTGGGTGGCTCGGTGGGTTACGCGGTTGAGCGTCTGACTCTTGATTTCGGCTCAGGTCATGAGCTCACAGTTCATGAGATCGAGCCCCACGTCGGGCTCTGTGCAGAGTGTGGCACCTGCTTGGGATTCTCTCTCTCTCCCTCTCTCTCTCTCTGCCCCTCCCCTGCTCATGCACACACGCACAAACTCTCTCTCAAAATGAATAAACATTGAAACTAATAATAGTAGGGGGCGCCTGGGTGGCTCAGTCGGTCGAGCGTCCGACTTCGGCTCAGGTCATTATCTCGCGGTTTGTGAGTTCAAGCCCTGCGTCGGGCTCTGTGCTGACCACTCGGAGCCTGGAGCCTGTTTCGGGTTCTGTCTCCCTCTCTCTCTGCCCCTCCCCCACTCATGCTCTGTCTCTCTCTCTCTCTCTCTCTGTCAAAAATAAACATTAAAAAAACAAAAAAAGATTTTATTTTTAAGTAATCTCTACACCCAGCCTGGGACTTGAACTCACACCCCCGAGATTGAGTCACACGCTCCACTGACTGAGCCAGCCAGGCTCCCCACTTCTTTCTGAAGTTTATGTAAACGGAATCATGATGCATATATACTCTTTTTTTTTAATGTTTTATTATTTATTTTTGAGAGAGAGAGACAGAGTGCAAGTGGAGGAGGGGCAAAGAGAGAGGGAGACACAGAATTCCCAAGCAGGCTCCAGGCTCTGAGCTGTCAGCACAGAACCTGATGCGGGGCTCAAACTCACAAACTGTGAGATCGTGAGCTGAACCTAAGTTGGATGCTCAACTGGCTGAGCCACCCAGGCGCCCCTCTTTTTTTTTTTTTTTTTTTAGTTTCATTTAAGTAATCTCTTCACCCATCATGGGGCTTGAACTCAACGCCCCCAAGATCAAGAGTGCCACACTTTTCCGACTGAGCCACCCAGACTCCCAGAAGCAGCAATAATTTGGTTTCATCATAATTTGACACTAGGTTTAGTTCTTACAAAGGCATAAAGTAGAACACAGGTACGAGTTTCTCAACTGCATTGTTCTGGGTGATACCATGAGGTAAGATGACGTATCACAATTTTATCCATTCTACCAATAAATTGGAAAGGAAGAGAAAACTTTATTTGGCTCCAAACAAAAGGTTATACTTTGTTTTCAAGTCAAGTGAAATTATCTGTGAGCAATTTTCAAACATATTGCAGACAGACATAGGAAATTAAAAGATTTTTTTAAAAAATCTGACCAGCAGAGTCTACTCCCCCAAAATTCAGTTTCAGAAAATGAGATGGGACAGAACTTACAACAAATACCAGAACATTTGCTACATTCCAGCCCTGTTCTAGGCACCCACAGAGCCATGACATTTATGCAAGGTTCACATTCTAGCCAAAATGCAAGCCGTGCCAGCTCGAACCTCGTTAATAAAATCAAAAGAGTTTTTATAATAAAGTACAAAACATAGCTGTGATGGGACACCTAGGTGGCTCAGTTGGTTAAGCGTCTGACTTCGGCTCAGGTCATGAACTCGCGGTTCATGGGTTCGAGCCCCACATCGGGCTCTTTGCCTTCAGCTCAGAGCCTGGAACCTGCTTTGGATTCTGTGTCTCCCTCTCTCTCTGTTCCTCCCCCGCTTGCACTCTGTCTCTCTCACTCTCTCTCAAAAATAAAGATTAAAAAAAACCTTACCATTAAAAAAAAGCAAAAAACAGGGGTGCCTGTGTGGCTCAGTCGGTTGAGGTCCGACTTCAGCTGGGGTCATGATCTCGCGGTTCATGAGTTCGAGCCCCGCATTGGGCTCGTTGCTGTCAGCCTGGAACTTGCTTCAGATACTCCGTCCCTCTCTCTCTGACCCTCCCCTGCTTGTGCTCTCTCTCTCAAAAATAAATAAAACATTAAAAAAAAGAAGAAAACAGCACAGCTGTGACTATAAGCCCAACAAAAAACTACGAATCCTTCAGCCAAACTAATCCCTGAGGTCCATAGCTGGCTGCCTTTAAGAAGGGTTATGCTGCAGTTCCGTGGGTTAGGTCCCTCTGGGGTGGGCGGGGGTAGGGGAGGAGACAGCACCTGTTATGCCCACTCCTGCATGCTGCTGCAGACTGTAAGGGGGAGGGAGGGCGACTCGAATGAATGAATGAATGAATGAATGAATGAATGAATGAATTCATTCCCTCGTGTCTCCATTCGGCCTATGTTTCCCCACTATTTGTGAGCCTCTGTCCTCCATGAGCTCACTGACGGCTGGGATGGGTCTTCATTCACCGTCCTCCCTCTGCACCTGCCACTTAACAATGCCACATCCCACCCCTGAGGTCTTCAGCATCATCGCCTGAGCTCTGGGAGCCTCATGTCCTCATCTGCAAGTTGGGGAGAAGGTTCGGAAGGTTGTGATTCTCTGTTTAGCTAACTTAGGCCTACCATCTTGCCCAACAGACATTCAAGGAATGTGCTAGGTACTTTAAAGGAATCAGAGCGAAATACGGCACCACCCCTGGCTTCGAGGGGTTTCCGGACTGTGGGAGGATGGGAGGAGGGAGGACAGGAGGGTAACAGCCTATAATACAATACAGTGTGGCTTGCAGAGCTGTAGGGAGAGCCCAGAGGAGGTGGGGAAGAGACGCTTGAGTCCAGCTTTCAAGGATGCGTGGAACTTCCCCAGCAAAAAGGTTGGGGGTGAGTATTGACGGCAAAGAGAAGAGCAGGTCAAAGACACGGAAGGTGTCAAAGTGCACTGCTCGCAGAGGGAATTGGTAAATAGTTTGTGCTGGCCGGGGCTCAGGGCCAGGGTGCAGGACGGGCTGGAGAGAGACTCTGCGGTCTGGTCACAATGGGCCCTCTGTGCCACCTAAGTAGTTTGTGCTGGACACGTCGGTCAGGATGCCTGTCATTCCAGCTTGTTTCCAGGCGAAATGGTGCCACCCACTCGGGGAAGCTAGACTGAGCTGCTGTTTTTATTTTTATATTTATTTATTTATTTATTTATTTATTTATTTATTTATTTATTTTTATTTATTTTTGGGACAGAGAGAGACAGAGCATGAACGGGGGAGGGGCAGAGAGAGAGGGAGACACAGAATCGGAAACAGGCTCCAGGCTCCAAGCCATCAGCCCAGAGCCTGACGCGGGGCTCGAACTCACGGACCGCGAGATCGTGACCTGGCTGAAGTCGGACGCTTAACCGACTGCACCACCCAGGCGCCCCTGAGCTGCTTTTTTTTTAAAAACAAAAACAAAAACACCTTTATCGAAGTGTGTTATTTACGCAGAATCAGATGATTCCTTTTTATGTGTTTCGTTCAATGAGTTTTTGACAAATGTATTTACCTGTGGAACCCCCACCAGAATCAAGATCCAAAACATTTCTGTCACTCAAAAAAAGCACCCTTGTGCCCCTTCGTGCTCGTTCTTCACCTCACCTTCCCACATCCCAGGCCCCCGAGATCTTCAATCTGTTTTCTGTCGCCGGTTTGCCTCTTCCAGAATTTTATATAAATGGCCTCATCCGGCTTACAGCGCTCACCCAGCCTAACGCTTTTGGAGTCGGATTCATGTTATTGTGTGTATTAGTAATCTGTTCCTTCTTGCTGCTGAGCGGTATTTCTTTGTGCGGCCACAGTCACTCCATCCGTGATGAGCATTTGGAGTGTCTCTACGTTGGGGTTGTTGTGGATAAAGCTGCCGTCGATGTTCTTATATAAGTCTTTGTGTGGACATGTTTTCACTTCCCTTGGGTAAGTGGAAGTGGAGTTGTTAGTTCTTAAGGTAGATAGATGCATGTTTAACTTTTAGCGAAGTGCCAAACCGAGAGAGAAGAGAAGGGGAGAGAAGGAAAGAGAGACACTCAACACAGACTTTCCGTTAGCTTCCCTTGGCTGGTGAGGGATTATGGTAGGAGAGGGGAGGGGGCATGGGAGCTGTCACTCATCCATGCACCCACACCTCTGTGCCAGCCCAAACCACCATGGCCACTGCTGGCATCCCAAGGAAGTCCCTTTTTCCCCCAGCATGTGGAATATTCCATGGGACCAGAGAAGCCCCCATGGAAATGCCGGGGCAGGTGCCTCGAGTCCCCAGGAAGCTGAGGCCCATGCAGGTTGGGGGTGTGACGGCTGGAGACGAGGCCTCAGGAAAGGTAGGGAGGGCAGGACATGGGCAAGGGGCTGTGTGGACAAGCAGTGCCTTGAAGGAGATCCGGTGGCCCCAGGAGCCAGCCCCACATCCCACAACCCCTCCCCCAACCAGGCCCCAGAAGTGGCCATTGTCACACTTGGGCAGTGGAGGCCAGTCTCTTGCAAACCTTTGTGGTTTAAAAGGAAGGACAGAACTATCTAGTAGCGAACTATAGAAATGATCCCTGAAAGTATAGTCTTTGGAAGGACAGAACTATCTAGACAAACTGCACAGCAACAGAAGGTTAGGGGAAAAATAACAGTCTTGAGGCCTCGGTGAGGGCCCTCCCCGCCACATTCCTGATGCCCCATCTTTTTTTTTTTTTTCGTTTTTAAGTTTATTTATTTTGAGAGAGACAGAGCGAGCACGAGCTGGGGAGGGGCAGAGACAGAATCCCAAGCAGACTCCACACTGTCAGCACAGAGGCCAATGTGGGGCTCGAACCCATGAACCGTGAGATCATGACCTGAGCCAAAACCAAAAGTCGGACGCTTAACTAACCGAGCCACCCAGGCGCCCCCTGAAGCCCGTCTTTGGAACATGGGTGAAGCCGCAGGTCAAGCCTCTTGTGTCACTCAGGCTGCTGACCTGTGCTCGGCCCTACCCTGGCCCTGCCGCCAGAGGACAGCCAGCAACGCCTTCTACGTTTTTGTAAAGTAAGGACACAGCTGTTTTCAGCATGGAGGCAGTAATAAGTTGTTCCTGATGGGCTCTGTGTGAGAGTCCTCAGGGCACCTGCTCCCCTCTCCTTCTTGGATCCAACCTACCTTGACCCTGGGCCAGGCTGGCATGGGAGCTGCAGAAAACATGGGGAGGCATAGGAAACAAATCCTCAAAGCCAAATCTGCAGAAGCAGATGAGTCTTTTGTGAAATTCGCAGGCTAGTGCTCCGAGCCCCCAAGGCCCCTTTGCACACACCTGGCCCTGGGTTTGATCTCAGAGGTGGCGGCTCTTCCCTTCTGCAGCTGGTTTCATGTCGGGTTTCAGTTCCAGGTTGCATCCTGAGAACCCTCTCTGCAGGCCCATTCTTGTATAACTTAAAAGACCTTGACCCTTGCCAGTTGCCGAAAGCACACTTTTTTGCTCGTCCAGGTAAAACACCTGGAGAAGCAGTTTCACGAAACAGGCCTTCAGTGGCCCCCAGAGATGGACTTTGTCCCAAGCTCAGTTCTTTTTATTTTTTTTTAAGTTTATTTATTTTGAGAGAGAGAGAGAGCGCGTGCACACAAGTAGGTGAGGGCAGCGAGGAGAGACAAAATCCCAAGCAGGCTCCGTGCCATCAGCACGGAGCCCGATGGGGGGCTGGAACTCACAAACTGTAAGATCATGACCTGAGCTGAAATCCACTCGGACGCTTAACCGACTGAGCCACCCAGGTGCGCCACCCCCTGCCCCGCCAAGCTCAGTTCTATCAGAATTGTGTGTTCGTATGTGTGGATGCGTGTGTCTGAGTATGTTTTACATACTTAATCGTAAAGTTCAAACTTTCAGACCTTCCGCTTTCTGGCTGTAAATTTGATGGGATGCAGTTGTGATTAAAAACATTTTGCTTCCAGGGACACCTGGCTGGCTCCGTCGGAAGAGCGTGTGACTCTTGATCTTGGGGTTGTGAGTTAAAGCCCCATGTCGTGTGTAGAAATTATTTAAGTCAATAAATAAGCTTAAAAGAAAAAACATTTTGCTTCCCCAAAAGGGTGCAATACTTGGAGTAGTCATGTTCGTAGAGACAGAAAACAGAAGGGCAGTTGCCAGGAGCCGGGGGCAGGGGGAGTTGTTTAATAGGTATGGAGCTCCAGTTTTGCAAGATGAAATGAGTTCTGGAGGTCAATTGCACAACAACACGATGTGCTTACCCCTAATGAACTGTATGCTGAAAATGGTTAAGACGGAACATTTTATGTTATGTGCACTTTACCACAATTAAGAAACAATCTGCCGGGTCTGCAGAAGATCATGAATATTTTGTGGCTTTGTATGACCTGACACTGGATGGCTTTGTGCCTGGGGATCATTTTCAAATGCAGTCAGCAGTTAGGATGTGCCGTCGATGTGGTTAGGATGATATAAGAGAGGTGCTTCAGGTACGCATAGTGGCCACATCCCAGTGGATGTGTGGCCCCTAACAGAGAAATCCCTGGACCCCAGCAGCCTGAGTTTTGCTTTTGACCAGAAGTCTTAGTGTGGGCTGTTCTCTGGTTTCCAAGGCTGCAGGAAGAGAGTATCTCTATTTTGAAGACAGGAAGTTCAGTGCACATTTGTTTTTGTTGTTTTTTTTTTACCAAGACATGTCAGGACAACGTTTTACAAGAAAGCCTGGAAAGGGAAGTGGTATGAAAATTGTTTGGGTTTTAATACAGAATATATTTTTTAAATTTTGCACATATTTAGAAAAATTATGAGTTCCGTCCAGATATATGCAGCTACCTTCCAGAAAAAGGGGATATTACAGTAAATTCATCTTGATCAGGTGGCACAGAGAAAACTTCTGGAATAGTCACATTTGAAAATTCCTTACTAAAAAAATTAGTAATAAAAAGAGAAAATGCCTTATTAACGAATGCCTTTGCCTTAAAACTGATTTAGCCAAAAACTGCTAATGTTTTCTCCACAGGGCCTTCATAACTTGGGCACAACAAATAGTACTTGAAACAGTAAAGACAAACAAACAAGCAAAACCAAAAAGCAAAAAAACCCAAAGAACCACCTGAATTGAAACATCATTTTGGAGAAGAGAGAAGGAAGGAAGGTGTTGAAGTAATATATTGGAATAGTTATCTAGTGCCGTCGTTCACTTGACCATTAATTTCAGAAGTGTCCTTATAATTACGTTAAATTAAAGATCTTGCAAATTATAGGTCACAGATATCCACTTTCAATGTGGAATAAGTCTATAAAGATGCTCATTAAGATGCTGCTCTAAGATCAGAATGAAAGTGTGTCCATTTAACGCGGTGAGGTCAGGCCCGCTTTATACCCCAAGGGATCTGCAAGGCCGGATTTGAAGCAGTTAACAGATTCATTTAAGCAAAATCTTTGGTTTCTCGGCCGGCAGTGTCCTTAGCAAGGAAATCACGTGACCACTCTGGGTGAGGCAGAGTCCCTTCAAGGACATTCAGAGGGTTTGGGAAGTGGCTGCTTCAAATTCACACCCCACCCAGAGGGACTGTGGCCATTGCCCTGGGCTGGGGCGAGGGCTCCAAGACGATTCTGACATGCAGCCGGGGATGACCAGCGGCCCAACGTAGATCGACAAGAGGATTATGACTTTGATCTTTTTCCCATCGTCTTTCCTGTGTGGGAAACAGGCAAAGGAAAAAAAAGAAAACTCAGCGGGTAAACATATTTTAGCGACCCGATAAAGTATCTGCTGTAATTCCAACCAACTGGTGTGGCCCAGAGGACATTCTCCCCTTTGCACTCGGCAGTGCTGTGAAAAGGTATTGTCATTCTGTCTGCGGTGGAAAAACCTAGCTCTGGAGATCAGGTGAGGGCCCAGCTGGTAAGAGGCGGAGCCAGGGCTCAGACCGGCCTAATCCATCTGCCCCTTTGTTCTGGGACTGAAACAATCCTCTTCTGTGAAGGCCCATCCATTCTATGTTTTGTTCCCTGCACTTGGGCTAGCTCCATTCTTTTCTTACCCTCGTTTTCCTTGCTCAGGGCGGAAACTGAGATCAGCATAATTTCTGAGCAAATAGAAATTCACAGGACAGCCGGCCCGAGAGTGCGGAGTAAGAGGCGCGCTCACTTGGTGTGAAGCACGAAACACTTCCAGATGCCAAAATCACTTCCCGCCCGCTCCACGTTGTTTGGCAGGGCTAAAATTAAATCCTGCTTTCTAGTAGCTGTGGTGGGAATTGAATTTTGCATCTTTCATCTGACCGCTCCGAAATGACCTTGAAAGACAAGAGAGCCTCGGTCGGTATTAGCGGGTAGAAAATAGCGTCAAGGGGCGCCCAGGTGGCTCAGTAGTTTGAGCGTCTGACTTCCGCTCAGGTCATGATCTCATGGTTCGTGAGTTCGAGCCCCACATCCGGGCTCACTGCTGTCAGCACAGAGCCTGTTTTGGGTCCTCTGTACACGCCCCTCTGGCTGCCCCTCCCCCAGTCTCTCTCTCTCTCTCTTAAAAATAAGTAAACGTTAAAAAAAAAAAAAAGAAACCAGTTTTCATTTCTAAATCAAAGAATTTTTAATGCATAGATTTTATTCAAAGACAGGCAATGTTGAAAGAGATCTCACTCTAATGGCAAACAACAACAACGACAACGACAACAACCTTGAATTTTCAGCTGAGCTCATTTTCCAGGACTGCTTGAGCAGCTGCTGCCACCTCATGGAAAATTTTTATAAATTTCCAGTTGAGGCAAGAATCCACCATCTTCCATGGTCTTCCGGTTACTGCTACCAAGGCACATTCCCTCAGACCAAAAAGCCCCTGGAAGTCTTTGGGCCTGTCAGCTGTCGTTTTATATCATTCTGGGCCCGTTGAAAAGCAGTTAGAGTATCATAGACACGTGGCGATTAGAAATCAAGCAATTAAAAAAATTAAAACATCAACATTAAAAAACAAAAAAAGAGGGCACCTGGCTGGCTCAGTCTGTTCAGCATCCGACTTCGGCTCAGGTCATGATCTTGCCATCTGTGAGTTCGAGCCCCGTGTTGGCCTCTGTGCTGATAGCTCGGAACCTGGAGCCTTGCTTCGGATTCTGTGTCTCCCTACCTGTCTCTCCGCCCCTCCCATGCTTGTGTTCTGTTTCTCTGTCTCTCTCTCTCTCAAATAAAGATTGAAAAAACAATAAATAAATAAAAGGAAAAAAAAGAAAACAATAAGTAATATTTCTCTTAAAAATATTTCAGGGGCGCCTGGCTGGCTCAGTCAGAGGAGTTGTGCTACTCTTGATCTTAGGGTTGGTCGTGAGTTCAATACTTACTAAATTAAAAAATAGATATTTTATTTATTTATTTATTTATTTACTTATTTATTTATTTAGTGCTGAGAGGAGAATCCCAAGCAGACTCCAAGGTCTGCATGGAGCCCAAGAAGGGGCTTGATCCACGACTCTGGGATCATGACCCAAGCCGAGATCGAGAGTTGGATGCTGAAACGACTGAGCCACCCAGGTGCCCTCCAAAATATGTATTTAATTAAAAAAAAAATTCTTTTTTCAGACAGTGCGAGTGGGACAGGGGCAGAGAGAGAGAAAGAAGGACAGAGGATCCAAAGCAGACTCCAGCGCACTGACCGTGGAGGGGCTCAAACTCACGTGAACCACGAAATCATGACCTGAGCTGAAATCAGGCGCCCCCCACAATATGTATTTTAAATGTAAAGCTTTTTTTTAATTTAAATTTTTAAAATATTTTTCGTTTATTTTTTTTTAATTTTTTTTAAATGTTTATTTATTTTCGAGACAGAGAAAGACAGAGCATGAACGGGGGAGGGGCAGAGAGAGAGAGGGAGACACAGAATCGGAAGCAGGCTCCAGGCTCTGAGCCATCAGCCCAGAGCCCTACGCGGGGCTCGAACTCACGGACCGCGAGATCGTGACCTGAGCTGAAGTCGGACGCTTAACCGAATGAGCCACCAGGCGCCCCAAAATATTTTTGGTTTAAATAAAATGTTATTTCAGTTGCAATTGAAATGAGCAGAGAGAGAAGACATAATGATTAAGAAAATTCTTCTGTGGGGGCACCTGGGTGGCTCAGTCAGTTGAGCTTCTGACTTCAGCTCAGATCATGATCTCACATTTCATGAGTTCAAACCTGCGTGGAGCCCCACATCGGGCTCCGTGCTGACAGTGCAGAGCCCGCTGGGGATTCTCTCTCTGCCCCTCCCCACTCACGTGTGTGTGCGCTCACTCTCTCTCTCTCTCTCTCTCTTGTCTCTCTTAAAATAAATAAAATTATTTAAAAAAAGAAAGAAAATTGTTCTGTGTAGCTCCTCCTCCCTATGATTTTAAGGAGAGCACTTCTGTAACATATAGCCCGATGCTAGCTGCACACCGTGAGCCCCTGCACGGCTGTCTGCTGTCACACCGACTTGAAACAACCTTCCCACTGTTGGGTTCTAGTGAATTCTTTTTTCAAGGCTCAGTGGAAACTCAACTCCACCAGGTAGAGTGAACTTCTTCTGCAGGACCCTATGCCCACTGCCTGAGTCTTATTTATTTATTGTTACCGTATTTACTGCTGTAGCACTTTATTTGTTCTGTTTTGATAGTTTTGTAGAGGGAGGGAATAACACGATAGCTAAGCACTCCGGCTCCAGGTTCAAATCCAGACTCTGCTCGTCACTGGCTGTGTCACCTTGGGCAAGTTTTGTCTGCTGCAAAAGGGAGCAAACAAAAGCATCGCCTCAAAGGATTGTTATGAGCTTTAATTGTGTTAGTCTTCAGCAGGTGCTTAGAGCTGGGCCTGGCACAGAGGCAGCACTCTTGAAGTGTGACCTCCCACTGCTACTGTCCTCGTGTCATTGTCCACACACAGGTCCGTCTCTGAAATCCCCTTTGCTGACAAAGGATGTCAAGCATGGCTCGGTTGTGTTTGGTGAAAGCAGGCGTACACGAACGAGGCACACTCATATTGTCACAGTAGAGATCTCTGTGGTGGGGCTGGGTGGCTCAGTGGGTTAAGTGTCCAACTTCAGCTCAGGTCATGATCTCATGGTTTGGGAGTTCGAGCCCCGCATCAGGCTCCGTGCCAACAACTCAGAGCCTGGAGCCTCCTTCAGATTCTGTGTCTCCCTCCCCCTCTGCCTCTCCCCCACTCATGCTCTGTCTCTCTCAAAAATAAATAAACATAAAAAAAAATTTTTTTTTAAATTTAAAAACGTTTATTTATTTTTGGGACAGAGAGAGACGAGCATGAACGGGGGAGGGGCAGAGAGAGGGAGACACAGAATCGGAAACAGGCTCCAGGCTCTGAGCCATCAGCCCAGAGCCTGACGCGGGGCTCAAACTCATGGACCGCGAGATCGTGACCTGGCTGAAGTCGGACGCTTAACCGACTGCGCCACCCAGGCGCCCCACCCCCCCCAAAAAATTGTTTTTTAAAAAGGTCTCCGAGTAAGTGTGTGTGTTTGGAGATGTGGGTCACTCACCACTGCCCTGGCATGTTCAAGCTCCACACACCAAGTCCAGCCCCAACATGTGCACATTATACCAGGCAGCCTCTGCCACATAAAGTTGACAATAGCTAACCTGTAGCCCAGAACAGATGCCATGATGGTAACGCATTGGTGTTCGGAGCCCAACATGGAAAGTAGGGTTTCCTTTATAGACCCTGAGACACAGACATTGCCATTTGTCTCCTCATTATCTATTCTCCCTCTGTCTTAGTTAATTTTTTGTAAGTTTATTTTATTTTGAGAGAGAGAGAGAGAGACAGAGCATTAGCGGGGGGCCCCCCCCCCCGAGAGAGAGAGAGAGAGAGAAAGAGAATCCCAATCACAGAGCCACTCAGGTGCCCCAAGAGTACATTTTTAAAAAGAGGTGTAAGATTTGTATACTGAAAACTATAAAACATCATTAAAGAAATTAAGGAAGACTTCAATAAATGTAAAGACATCCCATGTTCATGGATTGAAAGATTTCGTATTGTTGAGATGGCAGTCCTCCCAAGTTGATTTCTAGATTCAAAGTGTTCTCTATCAAAATCTTAGTTTTTTTCCTCCAGAAATTGAAAAAGCTGATCCTAAGATTCATATAGAAATATAAGGAATCCAGAATAGCTAAAAACAATCTTGAAAAAGGAGCATAAAGTTGGAGGACTCACTACTTCCTGATTTCAAAATCACTACAAAGTTACAGTAAAAAATAGAGTGCAGTACCAGCTTGAGGATAGACCTAGAGATCAATGGAATAGAACCAAGAGCCCAGATGTAAATTCTCACTTTTATGATTGGTTGATTTTTCAGCACGGGTGCTAAAACCATTCAATGGGGGGAAAATGGTCTTTTCAACAAATACGCTTTTACAAGAGATCCCAGAGAGCTCCTTCCCCACTTCCATTATGTGAGATTAACAATGAGAAGCTGGCCCTTAATGAGGAAGCAGGCTCTCACCAGACACTGACTCTGCCAGTGCCTTGATCTTAGACTTCCCAGCCCCCAGAACTGTGAAAAATAAATTTCTGTTGTTTATGTGCTACCTAGTCTATGGCATTTTTTTATAGTAGCCTGAATGAAATAAGACAATCTTTTTTTTTTAATTTTTTTTAACATTTATTTATTTTTGAGAGACAGAGAGAGACAGAGCATGAGCAGGGAGGGGCAGAGAGAGAGAAGGAGACAGAATCTGAAGCAGGCTCCAGGCTCCAAGCTGTCAGCACAGAGCCTGATGTGGGGCTCAAACCCACAAACTGTGAGATCATGACCTGAGCCGAAGTTGGATTCTCAACCGACTGAGCCACCCAGGCGCCCCAAGACAATCTCTATAATAGCCAAAAAAACCAGAAACAACCCAAATGTCCATTAACTCATCAATAGACTTTTTTAACGTGGTATATTCACACAATGGAATATTATTCAGCAATGAAAGGAAATAAAATACCGAAACATGCTACAACAGGGATCGACCTTGAAAATACTGTATTAACTGAGAGAAGCCAGGTACTAAGGGGCTTGAAATGTAGTGTGGCTGCTAGTAAGTATGAGGGGTTTTTTTTTTGAGGGAATGACAATGTTGAAAATGGTGATGATAGGGGCACCTGCGTGGCTCAGTCAGTTAAGCGTCTGACTTCAACTCAGGTCATGATCTCACGGTTCATGAGTTCGAACCCCGCATCAGGCTCTGTGCTGGCAGCTCAGAGCCTGGAGCCTGCTTTGGATTCTGTGTCTCCCTCTCTCTCTGTCCCTTCCCCATTTGAGCTCTGTCTCTCTCTCTGTCTCTCTCTCTCCCTCTCTCTCAAAAATGAAAAGAAAAGAAAATTGTGATGATAGTTGCACAACTGTGGAAATATACTAAAAACCATTGAATTGTACAGTTTAAATGGGTGAATTGTGTCTCAATAAGCTGTTGTAAAAAGTAAGTTATACTATATAACTTGTTGGACTATTCTATGGCCATTTATTTATAAACATTTCAACCATCAAGAATATGTTCAGGGGCTCCTGGTGGGTTCAGTCAGTTGAGCATGCGACTCTTGATCTTGGGGCTGTGAGTTCAAGCCCCATGTTGGTTGTAGAGATTACTTAAAAATAAAATCTTAAAAAAATATGTTTATAGTATTACAATCATTTGAAATAATAAGGATATGAAATTATATCTTATCGACTAAGTCAATCTATTTGTGTAGGAGACACTGTTGCCGCACATCCTCCTTTCCCTCTTCTTTCAACCTAAAAGACCATGTGACTCAGGGGAAACTGACCCAGCTCTGGGGGTGATTGCTCTAAGTCAATGGTGGTAATCCCACCATGTAACCAAGTCTACACTGGTCACTTAGCCTGTAGCATTCCCAGTGATAGCATCTGGGTCAGGAGTGGGTGTGTGCAAATCAGACTGAAAAGGAGACTTTCAGCCCCTCCATCATCTTCCTGCCTGAAAGACCCTGGAGATGAAGTCAGTGTTTGGAAGGGAGGAAAATCACCTGGGTCCTTGAGAATGTCATTGTTCTCCACCAGCCCTGACATCTGACTGTCTCTAGATTTCCTGTTCCCTGAGGCCGTTAATAGCTTTCCTTCCATTTTAGCTTTTTTTTTGAGTCAGGGTGGTTTTTGTTATCTGACAAAAACATCCCAGCACAGAAGCACTCCCCGCACAGAAGAAAGAGTGGAAGGAAATGAATAAAAATGTAAGTTGCAAGTATCTTTCAGTGGTGGGGTTAGGGGTGTTTGAGATTTCTCCTGTTTTTCTGTGTTTTCAAGTTTTTCTGAAATTGGCATGTATTACACTTTCAATCAAAGTAAGGTTTAAACAAAACGGCAGACGCCTGGGTGGCTCAGTCAGGTAAGTCATGGTTCGTGAGATCAAGCCCCACATCTGGTTCTGCCCTGACAGTGTGGAGCCTGCTTGGGATTCCCTCCCTCCCTCTCTATCTGGCCCTCCCCAGCTCATGTTCTCTCTCTCTCTCTCTCTCTCAGAGTAAATACATAAACTTAAAAAATAATAATAATACGGGACGCCTGGGTGGCGCAGTTGGTTAAGCGTCCGACTTCAGCCAGGTCACGATCTCGCGGTCCGTGAGTTCGAGCCCCGCGTCGGGCTCTGGGCTGATGGCTCAGAGCCTGGAGCCTGCTTCCGATTCTGTGTCTCCCTCTCTCTCTGCCCCTCCCCCGTTCATGCTCTGTCTCTTTCTGTCCCAAAAATAAATAAACGTTGAAAAAAATAATAATAATAATAGGAAAAAGGAAAAGGCAATATAAAAGAATATGTGCCCCCGTATATTTAGCCAGCCACTGAGGGAACATGGCCGCCAGCATCCCCACCCCGAAGGTTCACACTCTTGTGTAGTCCTCCCCTGAATTATACAAGGGCTGTTGCGTGTAATCAGTAGCATAAGGCTGAAGTGATGACATTAGGTCATGAAAAAGACGGTGGTTCTGTCTCGGGTGCTCACTTTCTCTCTTAAATCATTCTTTCCAGGGGGAATCATGCTGCTATATGTGAGCAGCCCCGTGGAGAGGCCCAGATGCTGGGAAAGTGAAGCCATTGGCCAACAGCCACGTGAGCGAGCTTGGGAACAGATTCTCCTGCCCCGATTCCAGGAGGTGACTGCTACCCAACCATGGCTGGAGTGCAAGCTCCTGGGACGCTCACAGCCAGAAGCACTCCTCCAGCTGCTCCTGGATTCCTGACCCTCAGAACCAATACTAGACAGTAAGTGTGTTTTTCCTTAATTTATTAAAAAAAAAAATCTTTTAAAAACAAACAAGCAAAAAAATAACTCTACACCTAGCAGGGGGTGGAACTCACGACCCCGAGGTCAAGAACTGTATATCGTACCAACTGAGCCAGCCAGGTGCCCCCGCTCCAGTAAGGTTGCTAAGCTATTAAGTTTCAGGGCTCTTGTTTCACAGCAAAATGGAGAGCAAGAGACACGCCAACTCTTCCACTCAGTAAGCCACTTAGGGGAAATCTTAACTTCAGACACAGAAGCCACGAAGGATGTATCTAGAGGATGTTTATTGCCACTGCCTTTGCCTCAGAAAAATATTGGGCATAATTAGTAATGAGGGTGATACCATTCTGTGGGACCGTTGCACAGTTTTTGACAGGTCCATAGTGTCAATCTGGAAAGATCCACGGCTTGTCAAGCGGGGAGCAAAACGGTTGTAGAATCACATGTATGGTATCTGTGGGAGCCATTGCTGGATGTAACTCCTCAACATCTCTCCTCCACTTCCTCCTTATTCACAGAGCATGTTTCCAGCTCCCAAACTAAAATCTCGGGGCATCTGGTGGCTCAGTTGACTGAGCGTCAGACTTTGGCTCAGGTCACAATCTCATGGTTCATGAATTCAAGCCCCACATCGGGCTCGCTGCTGTCAGCGCTTCAGATCCTCTGTCCCTCTCTCTCTAACGACCCCCCACTGCTTGCAGTCTCTCAAAAAACAAAACCAAAAACACCAAAACACTAAAATCTCGGTTTCTCAGCTTCCCTCGCAGCAGCCAGGCACAACCACGTGACATGTTCCTGGCTAATGAGCTGTAAGAAATCCACAGGAAAGTTACTGGTTTTCTAGTAGCATGTACTACACATATAACCAGAGTCAGCCGGTACGTTCCTGTCCCCTTGTGCCTGCCTTGTTCCTCCTGCGTGGAACAGACTTGGTGCCCGGAGGTCAGGGCCGTCTTGTGACTGTGGGGACCCAAGTCACACTCTCAGGATGGGGAAGCATAAAGGCATGGAGCATGCGGCTTCACGGCCATGGCACCGTGCACTATGTGACCCCAAGCTTGTTGTCACCTGAGAAAGAGGCAACATATTTCTCAGTGAAGCCACTGTTTAGGTTTTGAATGTAATCCCGGTTACCGTTTTCATCTAAAAGAAAAAAGGGAGAAAAGTCATGTGTATGTGTATGTGTGTGATTACTTACATGAGCATGATGATGTAGGAGGACACATAGCTCACTGTTAACATTGACCGTTAGGGGCACCTGGGTGGCTCAGTTGATTGAGTGACCAGCTTCGGCTCGGGTCGTGATCTCTCGATTCGGGAGTTTGAGCCCCACATCGAGCTGCTGTCAGTGTGGAGCCTGCTTTGGATCCTCTGTCTCCCTCTCTCTCTTCCCCTCCCTTGCTCGTGCACTCTCTCTCAAAAATAAATAAAAAATAAAAATAAACTAAAAACAAACAAACAAACAAACATTGACAGTTCACTGCAAGGGGTAAGACTGGAGGCAGAGGACAGCTGATGAAGTTTTTATTTTTACTCTGTTTACATCATTATACCAAACATTTGTTAATTTTGTGACACACTATAATAATGTCCACAAAGCTTATAAAAAGAGAGGAAGAGTCGATGTGCTGGCTGGCTCAGTCAGAAGAGCATGTGACTCTTGATCTCAGGGTTGTGAGTTCAAGCCCCACATTGGGTGTAGAGATTACTTAAATAAATACTTTTATTATTTTTTTTTAACTTTTTTTTTTAACGTTTATTTATTTTTGAGACAGAGGGAGACAGAGCATGAATGGGGGAGGGTCAGAGAGGGAGACACAGAATCTGAAACAGGCTCCAGGCTCTGAGCTGTCAGCCCAGAGCCCGACGCGGGGCTCGAACTCACGGACCGCGAGATCATGACCTGAGCTGAAGTCGGCCGCTTAACCGACTGAGCCACCCAGGCACCCCAAATAAATACTTTTAAAAAAAAGGAAGAGTCACATATACTAAAATACATGTTATACACACACACACACACACACACACACACACACATATATAATACATACGTATGTAATATACACACATATATAATATATATAATACATAATTATAGAGTATACCCACACATATATATAATATTTACACACGCATATAATATATTTATATACAATACATAATTGTATGTATGAGAGAGAAAGAGAAAGTGTACAATAGCATTCTGGAATTACTGGTTATCACTTGACCAGCTCAAGCTCAAGGCAAAGCCGGTTCTCAGTGACTGGGCCGGTGCCTCCCATAATGCAGGGAGCTAGGAGTGGACAGTGTGAGCAAATGGAATATTTGGTATAGTTCTGCAGTTTGAGCCAACACTACAAGCTTCAGATTTGTTGCACAGGCCTTGGTGTGGAGGGCCAGATACTCAGGAGATCATCGGGACCCCACCAGGAGGCCCGGAGGCACAGGTGCAGCCCGGCAGAGAAGGGAAACAGACAGGGAAGCTGGGGTCTGGGGTCCGGGGCCAAGGGATGCAAGGCAGGGCCCTGGCCTGTGACCTAGCACGGCTCTGGCACAGGGCGCTGGTCCCGGGCTCCCCAGAGATGGGTCCGTCTTTTCAGGAACAGGCCTCAGTCACCTTCCCCACTCCGAGGACCTGGGCTTGTAGCTGGATCCCACCGTACAGGCACCTGAGCAGGGCTGAGGCACATAGGAACCAGGCGTCTAGACCAAATCACAGTGTCGTGCAGCTGACTGTGGACGTGACATATATCTTCTTAGTCAGTGGCTGTTTGCTTCCTGGAGCCTTCATGGCTCCTATTCTGTGCTGGGCCCCCGTGCAGCCAAGGGGTTGGAGGTGGGGGCGACAGGGCTGCTGTCGTGGACCCGCCTCCCTCCCCCGTCCCTCCCACCGCACTGATTTCCTCTCTTGTGGCCCCAGGGGTTTCCTGTTCTCTCCCCTGTCTGAACAGCTTCCCCATTTCTTTTGCAACATCTTGCAGCAGGTGTCTGGCTTGCTCCTGCTCTCGGAAGCTCAGACAGGCTGGGACCTAGCAGAGAGCCTCCGGGTTTGGTCCAAGGTGTGCCATGGGAGGAACAGCGGCTCAGCCGGGCGGCCCGCCACGTGCAGGGGGAGCCCATGGAGGGGAAGGCGCCATTTTCCCGAACTGGGTTATGACCCAGATATCACACGGAACAGATTTACACTAAAGAATTCTTTGTCGCTTATCTAAAATTTCCATTTAACTGAACATCCTGTATTTTTATTTGCTAAATCTGGCAACCTGATCCTAAGACGACTCAGCTTTCAAAGTTCTCTAATCAGATGTTCCAGAAAGGGAAGAGAGGGAGGAGAGGAGACGGCAGGAAAGAAAAAACTCCCCATGGAGAGAGAGAGCCGGTGTGTGACTCCACAGCTGTTCCTTCCCTCCCACCCCCGAGGGCCAGAGACTGAGGCCCCAGGGGAGAGGGCAGGGCTGGGAGAGGTACCCCGTGCCAATCCCTGGCTCAGCCACCAACTTCCTGTGGGTCACCCTGGGCAGTGGCTGGGCCTCCCTGGGCTCCCTCGCTGGCATCTGTGGCCTCCAGCACTCACTCACTCATCACATTTGTCCCAAGCACCCACACATACCCCTGCTGTGTGCCAGACCAAGTCTCAGAGAGGAGCCCTTAAGCAGCTGGCTGGCTGATGGCATGCGGAGGATATAGACATGAAAACGGATCCCCAGGATCCAGGAATATGGAATTTCCACTTCCCTCCTTCCAAGGGAGAGCTACTCAGTCCCTGCCGGGCCCTGCACCTGCCCTCTTCCTCTTCCTGGTACCCAATGGCTGCTCGGGGATCTGGGAGGGCTCCCTCCCAGGGGCATTGGCTGTCGTGGTGCTGCCGTCCTCAACTGAAAGCCCTCCACGCGGCCATGCCTTGTCCGGTGACCCCAGAATGGTGGCTGTGAGCTTCAAGAGCAGTGAAGTGTTCTGGGGGACTTGCTTTCCCTGGACCAGCTGGGTCGGGTTGATCAAGGCAAGCTTGCATCTTTCAGATGCCCACCTAGGTGCCCAGGGGCTTCAGATCTCCTGGTGGGCTGAGGACAAGACAAAGGTGGGAGTCTTTGAAGGGCAGACCCAGGGTGTTGTTAATACTACCCGTTTTTCCCAGCATGTTCCCATGGCGGGGGAAAATGGAAGGAGGGAATTTGATTTTGATGACCAGGGGAGCCACCATTCACCTCCACACAGCAGTCAGGATGCTTAAAAAAAAAAAAAAAAAATTTTTTTTTTTAATTGTGGTAAAAAAATATATATAACATAACATTTACCATTTAGGAGTACAACTCAGTGGCATGAAATACATTCACAATGTGATGCAACTATCGCCCCTATTTCCAGAGCTTTTTCATTATTCCAAACAGAAACTCTGTACCCATTAAACAATAATTCTCCCCTTGGGGCGCCTGGGTGGCTCAGTCGGTTGGGCGTCCGACTTCGGCTCAGGTCATGATCTCGCAGTTCACAAGTTCGAGCCCCGCATCTGGCTCTGTGCTGACAGCTCGGAGCCTAGAGCCTGCTTCGGATTCTGTGTCTCCCTCTCTCTCTGCCCCTCCCCGATTCATTCTCTTTCTCCCTCTCTCTCTGTCTCCCTCTCTCTCTCTCTCTCTCAAAAATAAATGTTAAAAAATTGCTTGAAACAATAATTCTCCCCTCTTTTCCCTCCCCTCCCAGCCCCTGGTCACCTCTAATGTACTTACTGTCTCTATGAATTTTCCTGTTCTCAATACCTCATTCAAGTGGAACCACACCCAATCTGTCCTTTTGTGTCTGACTGCTTTCACTCAGCATACTTTTTTTTTTAAGTTTTTATTTATTTAAGTAATCTCTACATCCAACATGGGGCTTGAACTCACCACCCTGAGATCAAGAGTCGCAGGCTCTTTCAACTGAGTCATCTTGGCGCCCTTCGGCATAGTGTTTTCAAAGAGCATCCCTGTGGAAGCATGTATCAGAGCTTCATCCCTTTTTATGGGTGAATAATGTTCCATTGTGTCCCTGTAGAGGCCATATCTGGCTTATCAATTCATCTGTTGGTGGGCACTTGGGTTGTTTCTGCCTTTCGGCTCCCCAGAGTGGGTACTGCTGGGTAAGAAGAACAACTCTGTTCTCGACTACAACACGCTACACTTCTGCTCATCAGATGTGAGGGGTTTTTCCAAAACCAAACAATTCTCAGATGCCGGCAGGATGTCCTACAATTTAACTCAATGCTGACACTCTTGACTCGCAGTTAACATCAGATCCCACAGGCTGAGGGCTCGGTCCTATAGGACGACCCCCAGTTCAGACACCTGCGCTTCTGATGGGCCAGCTATAAATCGGAGGTTTCCGTGACCCCCTCCTCGAGTTCGGGCATTTGCCAGAGTGGGTCACAGAACTCGGGAAAACAGTTTACTTATTAAATTTCTGGATTTATTACAAAGGATGCTTAAGGACATAAATGAACAGCCAGGTGAAGAGATACATATGGTGAGGTCCAGAAGGGTCCAGGCACAGGAGCTTCTGTCCCGGTGGAGTTTGGGGAAGGTTACCCACCCATGTGGATGCATTCTTGTCCACCAACTGGAAGGGCTGTGAATGCGTACTGTCGGGATTTTATCTATCTATCTATCTATCTATCTATCTATCTATTTATTTATAAATGTTTTTATTTATTTTTGGGAGGGAGAGAGACAGAGCATGAGTGGCGGAGGGGCAGAGAGAGAAGGAGACACAGAATCCGAAGCAAGGCTCCAGGCTCCGAGCTATCAGCACAGAGGCCGACGCGGGGCTCGAACTCACAAACCGCAAGATCATGACCTGAGCCGAAGTCGGATGCTTAACTGACTGAGCCACCTGGGCGCCCCATATTTTTAAGTTTATTCATTTACGGGGCGCCTGGGTGGCGCAGTCGGTTAAGCGTCCGACTTCAGCCAGGTCACGATCTCGCGGTCCGTGAGTTCGAGCCCCGCGTCGGGCTCTGGGCTGATGGCTCAGAGCCTGAAGCCTGTTTCCGATTCTGTGTCTCCCTCTCTCTCTGCCCCTCGCCTGTTCATGCTCTGTCTCTCTCTGTCCCAAAAATAAAAATAAACTTTGAAAAAAAAAATTTAAGTTTATTCATTTATTTTGAGAGAGAGCGAGTGTGTTGGGGGTGGGGGAGAGGCAGAGAGAAAGGGAGAGAGAGAATCAGAAGCATGCTGTGTGCACTGTCAGCGTGGAGCCAGATGTGGGGCTCAATCTCACAAACCGAGATCATGACCTGAGTTGAAATCAAGAGTCTGCCGCTCAACCAACTGAGCCACTCATGTGCCCCAGTGTTTAGGAAGGCTTTCACTAATAATTAATTCAGTCTCTAGCCCCCTCCCTTCCCTGGGAGTCGGATGTGGCCATCCTTAGGGGCTTTCCAAAAGCCATCTCATTAACTAAACTCCAGTGTTACCAGAAAGTTCCCAGGGTTTTAGGTGTTGGTACCAGGAATGCAGGTGAAGGCCGAAATATATATATTTGATTATATAACACTATCCCACCGGGTCATATGATGATTTTTTTTTAACTTTTTTTTCCCCTAAGTTTGTTTATTTATTTATTTATTTATTTATTTTTAAATGTTTATTTTTGAGAGAAAGCACGAGCAGGAGAGGGGCAGAGAGGGTGGGACGGAGGACCCCAAGTGGGCTCTGCGCCATCAGCACGGAGCCCGACGCGGGGCTCGAACCCACGAACCGTGAGATCGTGACCTGAGCCGAAGTCAGACGCTTAACCGACCGAGCCACCCAGGCGCCCCTCATGTGATGATTCTATGTTTAGCCTTCTGAGAACTTGTTTCCCCTCGTGGCTGCACCATTTTACATTCCTGCCAGCAATGCATGAAAGTTCTGGTTCTCACCACTTGTTATTTTCTGTTTTATTCTTTACAACTGCCGTCCTAGTGTTACCCATAACTGGGTCTGCCTCGTGGTGGGCATCGAAGCCAAAAGACACAACGAAGCCAAAGAGAGGAAGGGTATTACTTGCGACAAGTAAATGAGGACCCTGGGACCATCTCCCAAAACGGTGTCTCCTCAAACCACAGAACTGGGAAGTTTTAAGTCAGGGATGCATATAGATTCGTGAAGGGGCTTGTGCAGTGGGGTATTCCGCTGGGAAATAGGGCAGGTCGTCTTAAGGTGATCTGTCTGTCCAGGGTCGAAGGCACGAGGGCCAGCAAGGGTCGGCCTTGCCAATTCTGTGACCACGCTTGAGTTTTATTTATTTTTATTACTTACTTTTTTTAAATGTTTATTTATTTACTTTGAGAGTTCTGCGTCAGCGCGGAGCCTGATGCGGGGCTCGATCCCACAAACCGTGAGATCGTGACCCGAGCTGAAATCAAGAGTCGGACACTTAACTGACTTGAGCCCCTCAGGCGCCCCGAGCCAGAGTTTTGATCCTGTAAAGATAACTCGGGAATGTGTGTCAGGTCGATCTTGATGTTGAATCAGCCCTGGGAGTTTTGTCACTGATTTGTTGCCCCTGATATGATTAGGTTATCTCCTGGCCTGACAGTGGCTGTTTGTTCTTATTCTTTTGTTCCCTTTAAATCAGTTCAGGATACCCCAGGAAGCTCTGCAAAAAATGTGCTTTGGGTCGGGCGCCTGGGTGGCTGAGTCGGTGAAGCACCCGACTCGTGATTTCAGCTCCTGTCGTGATGGCACGATGCGTGGGGTCGAGCCCCAAGTCGGGTCCGTGCTTTGAGGGCAGAGCCTGTTTGGGATTCTCGCCTTCTCTCCCTCTTTCTCTCTCTCTGCCCCTGCCCTGCTCTCTCTCAAATAAATAAACATTTAAAAATAAATAAATAAATAAATAAATAAATAAATAAATAAATAAAAGTTAAATGAAAAAATTAAAACAAAACCAAAAATAAATTGAAATCTGTTACTCCCCTGACCAGATGGACTCTGGCTGTGTCCTCCAGGCCCTCCGGTGAAGTCTCGCCTCTGCTCACCTCTCCAGCCTCACGGCCCTCTCCCCTTCACCCAGCGCTCACCACCTTCGCAGAAGGCAGGCCTCTCACCTGCACTGCACCCCCCCCTCCCCCCGCCCAATCTCAGGGACCATTCTGTGCTTCCTCTTTCTGGGGGGATCTGTCTTCCTCATGCTCTTGGCCTGGCGGACCCCAGACTTGGTCCCTACACCCCGTTCACGTTCCTTCCTGGCTCTGGGCTGCATTTGCAGTTGGGAGTCCGCTGTTTCACCTGCTTCTTGTCCATCCCAGGCAGGAGGCTCTGGGTCTTGGCAAAGCACGTGGCTGATGCTTGTTTCATGGCCAGATGAGCCAACGAATTGTCTCTCCCATGGGCTCGCGGCCTTTTGGGAAGACACCGTGGTCACTTCTACCTCCCGCCCCTGACAGCCAACCCAGGAGGCCGTGTCTCACAAACGTACCAAAGTCACACCAGGGAACTCCCCAACCACTGCAGTCCCTTCCCTGTTTGCAGATTTTCTTCCAACCGTTCTCTTCCTTTGGATCCAGGGAACCAAGGTGCTGAGGCCCTGAGGACACCCTGAGGACACCCAAGGTCCCGGAGAGGAGAAACCCCTCAGGTAATGGGTGTGACAAGTGGGAGCTCACCCAGAGCACTGGGAACATCTCTCTTTCTCCATTTTATTTTATTTTATTTTATTTTATTTTATTTTATTTTATTATTTGAGAGAGAGAGAGAGAGAGTGCACAGTCAGAATCTTTTTATTTACTGATTTTTGGGGGGGGGGGAGGCAGAGAGAAGCAGAGAGAGGGAGAGAGAGAGAATCCCAAGCAGGCTCTGCACTGTCAGCGCAGAGACTGATGTGGGGCTCGAACTCACAAACTGTGAGATTATGACCTGAGCCAAAGTCGGACGCTTAACCCACTGAGCCACCCAGGTGCCCCAGAGAGAAAGAGAATCTGTGAACAGGTTCCGTTCTCAGTGTGGAGCCTGAGGCAGGGCTCAATCCCACAACCCTGGGATCATGACCTGAGTCCAAATCAAGAGTCAGAAGCTCAACCGACTGAGCCACCCAGGGGCCTCTCTCTCTTTAAAAAAAAACAAAAACATATATTTGGGGTGCCTGGATGGCTCAGGCGGTTGATTGTCTGACTTCGGCTCAGGTCATGATCTTGCGGTTTGCGAGTTCGAACCCTGCATCGGCCTCGCTGCTGTCGGCACAGAGCCCGCTTCGGGTTCTCCGTCCCCCTCTCCCTCCCCTCTCAAAAATGAATAAACATTCGAAAAGTAATAAAATAAAAAATATATATTTGTCGAGGTGCCCTAGGAGCATCTCTTGTTAGGAGGTGGGGCAGGAGTAAAAGAAAAAGAAAGTCCCAGAAGCAAAGGAGACAGAAGCAGACTGCAGCCACAGAGCTGGCCAACTACAGGACCACACAGGAGGGTAGAGCAGGGAGAGCTTGTGGGGAAGGACAAAGCATCAGAGACCAAAAAAACCAAGAGGCAACCTACTGAATGGGAGAATATATTTGCAAATCGTATATCTGATGAGGAGTTAATATCCAAAATATATAAAGAACTCTTACAACTCAGTAGGCAAAAAAAAAAAAAAAAAAAAAAATCCAATTAAAAAAGTGGGCACAGGATCTGAATAGACATTTTTCCAAAGAAGATATGCAGGTGGCCAACAGGTACGCGAAAAAGTGCTCAGCGTCGCTCACCATCAGGGAAATGCAAATCAAAACCACAGTAAGATCTCACCGCCTGCCTGTTAGGATGGCTTGTATCAAAAAGACCAAAGGCAGCCAGCGTTGGCGGGGGTGTGGAGAAAACGGACCCCTCGTGCACCGTCGGTGGGAATGCAAATTGGTGCAGCCACTGTGGAAAACAGTGTGGAAGTCCTTCAAAAAATTAAAAATAGATCTACCATATGATCCGGCAGTCCCACTTCTGGGTGTTTCTCTGAAGGAAATAAGAACACTGACTTGAAAAGATGCGGACAGCCCGTGTTCACTGCAGCATTATTCACAGTAGCCGAGACATGGAAGCAACCTAAGTGTCCATCGATGGGTGGGTGGGTGGGTGGGTGGATCAGTGGGTGAAGCGCGCGACTCTTGATCTCGGGGTTGTGAGTTGGAGTCCCACATTGGGCGTAGAGATTACTAAAAAGAAAGAAAGGAAGGAAGGAAGAGAGAAAGAGAATGTGGTGTGTATATACAATGAAATGTTAATCAGCAGTAAAAAAGGAGGAAATCCTGGCATTTGTGACAACATGGATGGACCTTGAGGGCATTGGGCTAAGTGAGATAAATCAGAGAGAGAAAAATACCATCTGATCTCATTTATATGCACAATCTAAAACAACAACAACAAAACTCCCCAAACTCTCAAGAACCAAAGTCCTAGGGGTGCCTGGGTGGCTCAGTCGGGTAAGCAACCGACGTTAGCTCAGGTCATGATCTCATAGTTTGTGGGTTCGAGCCCCGCGTCGGGCTCTGTGCTGACAGCTCAGAGCCTGGAGCCTGCCCCGGATTCTGTGTCTCCCTCTCTCTCTCTGCCCCACCACAGTTCACACGTCTCTGTCTCTCAAAAATAAACATTAAAAAAAAAAAAAACAAAAAACAAAAAACTAAAATCCTGGATACAGAGAACAGATAGGCGGTTGTCAGAGGTGGGCGGTGGGTGAAATGGGTGAAGTTCCACCAGTTATAAAGTAAACAAGTCCTGCGGGGGTTGGTGCCTGGGTGGCTCAGTCTGTTAAGTATCCAACTCCTGATTTTGGCTCAGGTCATGATCTCAGGATTCGTGAGATTGAGCCCTGTGTCGGGCCCCAGCCTGACACTGCGGGGCCTGCTTGGGATTCTCTCCCCCCGTCTCTCTCTGCCCCTCTCTCGTTCGCGTGCTCCCTCTCAAAATAAATAAGTACACTTAAAAAATAAATAAATAGTACAGCATGGTAGGGTGGGTTAAAGGGGAAAAAAAAGCAGGCTTGAAGAAGGATGGCCGATTTCCTGAGCAAGGAAGTCCTGTATCTCAGAGACTTCATAGCGTGACATCTTCAAGCCTGCAGAGAGCAAAAGAACATTCTTTTAGCTGGAGGATATTTAGGAGATATTAGGAGCTTCTGTTTTAGGCCAGGCCTTCAATATCTTTTTCAGGGGACAATGGCACGTGGCGTTGAGAGCACCTGCTGGGCTGGGCTGGCCTTGGGAGGACCCTTCTGTTGGATCGTAAAGCAGGGCGGCCCCTTGTCAAGCAAAGGAAAGGGGAAGGGCCAGCCAGGCAGAAGGCCTGGGCAGAGGTGTGGGGGTACAAGAGGCTCTAGAATGTTCTGAGAACAGTGAGGACATTGATTTGGCTGGAGCTCAAGGCACAGCGGGAGATACAGAAGGAGCTAGTGGCCGGGCCTCGGGTGCCAGGGTGAGGCCCGTGGATTTCCTCCTGGGGCAGCAGAGGCTGGAAGGGGTGAGCATTAGCAGGGGTGGCGCATGCTCAGAGCTGTGGCTCAGGTCAGCTCCTCGATGCTGCATTTTCTTTTTCAGAAGCCAATTTCTCAATATCCTCAAGCGGGGCTCTACACTGCAGTCGGGGATTGCGACACCTCCTCTAACAAGTTTTTAAGTGTGGGTGAGCGTGTGCCTGTGTGCGTGACCGTGTATGTGCGAGTGTGTGTGAGTGTGACTGTGTATGTGTGTGTATGAGTGTGTGCCTCTGGTCTCTCCAGCTGTGGCCTCCTGATGATGTTCCTTTCCTGTGGGCTGAGGGCAGTGTCTGGTCTGAGCAAGCCCGAACTAGCTGGTACCCATTTCTTCCTTTTCCAATGTACCTGTGTGTGCTTGTTTTTTTAATGTTTATTTAAAAAAAAAATTTTTTTTTAACATTTATTCATTTTTTAAGTGACAGAAGGAGAGCACAAGCAGGTGAGGGGGAGACACAGAATCCGAAGCAGGCTCCAGGCTCTGAGCTGTCAGCACAGAGCCCGATGTGGGGCTCGAACTCATGAAATGCAAGATCATGACCTGAGCTGAAGTCGGACGCTTAACCGAGGGAGCCACCCAGGCGCCTCTTTATTTGTTAATTTTTGAGAGAGAGATAGAGTGAGTGATCAGGGAGGAGCAGGGAGAGAGAGAGAGAGAGAGAGAGAGAGAGAGAGAGAGAGAATCTTAAGCAGACTCCACACTGCCAGTGCAGAGCCCGATGAGGGGCCTGAACCCACGAACGGTGAAACCATGACCTGAGCCAAAATCAAGAGTCAGCCGCTTAACTCACTGGGCCACCCAGGCACCCTGCCCTGTACTTGTGTTCTTTAAACAAGGGGCACCTGTTCTTTAAACAGGGGGCACCTGGCTGGTTCAGTCAGAGGAGCATGCGACCCTTGATCTTGGGGTCATGAGTTCGAGCCCCCCCCTCCGTCGGGTGTAGCAATTACTTAAATCAATAATAATAATAAACTTTCAAAAAAGGCGGGGTAACAGAAGAGAAGCTTCCCCGAGCCTGAAGTTGCCTGCTGCTTTTCCATCCATACTGGGAAGGGCAGTTGAGCGCAGGATCCCCCCTGAGGTGGTCTTGGTGGCTTGAATCTTAGCTTTTTGTTTCGTTTCAAACACTTGTTTTAAGTTTGTTTGTTTATTTGGGGGGGGGGGTGGGGGAGGGGTAGAGAGAGAGAATCCCAAGCAGGCTTTGCACTGATAATGTGACTCAGGGCTGGATACCCACAAACCGCGAGATCATGACCTGAGCCGAAATCAAGAGACGCTTAACGGACTGAGCCACCCAGGTGCCCCTAAACATTCTTTTCTAAAATCTGTTTATTTTGGAGGCACCTGGGTGGCTCAGTCCGTTAAGCGCCTGACTTAGGCTCAGGTCACGTCTCGTGGTTCGTGAGCTCGAGACCCACATCGGGCTCTGTGCTGCCAGCTCAGAGCCTGGAGCCTCCGCCTCAGATTCTGTGTCTTCTTCTCTCTCTGCCCCTCCACCACTCACGCTCTGTGTGTCTCTCTCTCAAAAATAAATAAACATTAAAAAAATTACTTATTTTTCTTGAATTAATCTCTACACCCAGTGTGGGGCTCGAACTCACAATCCCAAGATCAAGGGCCGCGTGCTCCTCTGCCTGAGCCACCCAGGTGCGCCTTGAATCTTTGCTTTGAATCCTGGCTTGGTGCTCAGTTTTTTCCGGTCGTGTCACCTGGGATCGAACCCTTGATCTTTCTGAATCTCAGGTTCTTCATCTGTGAAAGGAAGAAACGTTTACTTTGCAGGGCTGTGAGAATTAACGGTGCACGCAAAATCTTGCTTGACGTTAGGCTGTGACGTTGTAACATTTAGTGTATTTTTGATGTTTTGATGATTTTTGCAAAAGTTGCATCCAAGGCGGGGCACCTGAGTGGCTTAGTCATTTAATGGTCTGACTCAATATCAGCTCGGGTCATGATCTCACCGCCCTGGGATTGAGCCCCACTTCAGGCTCTGCTCCGAGTGTGGAGCCTGCTTAAGATTCTCTGTCTCCCTCTCTCTCTCTCTCCCTCTCCCTCCGCCCCTCCCCTGCTCACGTGTGTGTGCGCATGTTCTCCCTCTCTCTCCAAAAAGTAAAGAAACAAGCGTAAGCGAGGCAGAGTGCTTTTGGTTCCTCTTCCGGCACCTCGTGTTTCTCCTAAGTCCCATCACCTGCATCTCAGGTGAGCTGTTTCAGGGACATCAGTGTCGAAATCTCCGGGCCTCTGGAGTGCAAACACGTGGCCAGAAATCAAGAAAGCGAGCTTTCATGGCAGCACAGGCAGAGGCACCGGTCGTGGTTCCCCCATGATGGATTCCGGAGGTGGAGGTAAGGTGGGGGCAAGGTCACTGGAGTCACGTGGGAGACTTAGGGCGGAGGGATCATCCGTTCTCTGCTCCTCGGTGCAGATGGGTGTGATTGACTCGTGAATCCCTGAGGCCACAGCGAGCAGTACTCCCGTCCTGGGCTCTGGGCTAAGTACCAGGGTACACCATCCCCGCCATCATAAAGCTTAAGGCAGGGGTGGGGGCACCCAGGCGGCTCAGTCGGTTAAGCGTCCGACTTCAGCTCAGGTCATGATCTCACAGTTCGTGGGTTCAAGCCCCGCGTTGGGCTCTGTGCTGACAGCTCGGATCCCGGAACTTGCTTTGGATTCTGCCTTCCTCTCTCTCTGCCCCTCCCCCGCTCGCGTCTGTGTCTCTATCTCACAAATAAACATTAAAAAAAAAATAAATGAATTTTAAAAATCGTGGGGTGGGGGCAATCTGCTTTGGACTGGGTGTTCTGGAAAGGCCTTTTGAGGAGGGCACATTTCGGTGACGGGTAAACCCAGGAGGAGGTGCCACGCTGAGTTGGGAAGAAAGGGAGGGGGCCGCGTGAGGAAATGGAAGAAGGAGCCGCCCAACCCCACGTGAGGGAAAGGCGGGAAAGGCGGCACAGCGCAGACAGCCCTGAAAATGGCATCTGAGAAGCACGAGGCAACGGCGAAATCATGCAGAGAGTCTGAGGGTCACTGGGTCCTGGTTTTATTTATTTTGAGGGAGAGGGCAAGTGGGGGAGGGATAGAGAGGGAGGGAGACAGAGTCCCAGGCAGGCTCTGCGCCCTCAGCACAGAGCCTGATGCGGCGCTCGAACCAACGAACTGTGAGATCATGACCTGTTAAGTCTTGCCAATGGCAAGAGTCAGTCGCTTAACCGACCGAGCCACCCAGGTGCCCCCGTTGGGTCCTGTTTGGATCCACATCTCAGCTTCTTCCCACATCCCCACCTCGTACCCTCAGACATCACCCGGGACGTTGCCAACAGGAATGGTACATTCTGAGAGCCGCCGCCCTGCCCCTCCACTGACCTTGTGCCTCCGTTTCCACAGTGAAGAATATTTTTTCCCCAAAGAGCATTCCCCTTTCACTGAGCCACTCCATATGGCACCACAAAATTAAAATAAGTGAAGGGCTACTGTCCCTCTCCATCCTGGCTGGGCTAGGTGAGACACCTTGTGGTTCAGTAGACATCCCTTAATAAGCTTTTTATTTTTAAGTTATCTCTGTACCCAGAGTGGGGCTTGAACTCATGATTTTGAGATCAAGAGTCACGTGCTCTACCGACTGAGCCAGCCAGGTGCCCTGTAAAGCTCTGACTGCTTAAGAGAAGATCCTTTGCAGGATTCTAGCAAAGCCTCTGCCCCTGGAGCTCGGGATCACCCTCTTCTTAGCAGAAGGGAGGCACCTGGGCGGTGAGGGAGGAAGGCTGCAGGGGGAACAGGTGCTGGAGAGCCGCCCCTCCTTCCCCTCCCCTCCCGCCTCGCCCTAGCTTTGTCCCTGCGCTGATTATTGCTTTATTACTGTTTTCAGTCAGATATAATTCCGGCATTTTCTACAATCTTGATCTTTTCACTGATACCAGATTTTTGTACAAAGATTTGTATATAAAATGATTATGTACCCACCAGAATACATTCCCCAGCAATTAGAACGTTTAAGATGCAGCTCGTAACACTCCTTCTGCACATTCCTCATTTATTACTTCTGAAAATGTTTTGTGATTTTTTTTTTTTTGGTGGATGTGTTTACAAATCCAATAACAATCCTCATTTAGAGTTGCAAAACACGAAGCCATTTTGAACCCAGACAGATGGCAGCTAAATGAACTTTAATTAAAGAATGAGTGCTTTGAATCAAATCACTTTAAAAAGTACAGTACTCTGAGATTCTGGAGAGGTTGCATAAACAGCATCTGGGTTCTTCTGCAGGAAGCAGGCCTGCTTGTGGGAACTAGGAAGGCATCCCCAACGGATCCGGGCTGGGCCGGCACTGGGCACCGTGGGCAAAGCGAGGGGGCGGCCGGCCGGCCAAGCGGCCCAGAGCGCAGAGCTCCCGAGACAGGAGGTGAAACCGACGTAGGCCACCTCTTGGTGCAAAGGTTGCCCTGGGGGTGGGGGGTCCCCCCTTCTGCTTTCGTGCAGTGAGGTCGGGCCGAGGCGCGGGGTTTTGCTGCACAACCTGATTAGGTGCGCGCGCCTGCACAGCGGGAGTGGAAGCAGACAGATGGCGGAGGCCCCGCAGGCCGCAGTGCTGGGGTTCCCGGGCCCTCACCGGGCGCTCCACCCCCCCGCCGGGCAGGAGCCACTTCCGGCCGTGGCCGCGGGTCTGGGCGGGGGCGGCGGCTCGTCTCTAGGCGACCGAGAGGCGCCAGCTGGCCCGGGCGCGCTGCGGGGGCGCCCGGGGAGGCGGGTGTCCGGGCGGAAGCCGGTCGTGCTCGGTGGCCGCGGTGGAGAAGGAAGGGGACGGACGGTGGGGTGAGAGGCAGGGGAGGGGGTGGGAGGGGAAGAGCCCGAACCGCCCCGCCGGCCGAGAGGTTTGCGCTCGGTGCGGGTGGGGCGGGGGCGGGGCAGGAAAAGCACCGGCGGCGCCTAATCCGGGGAGACGGGATTAGATGGGGGAGGACGGCCCCCAGGAGCGGGGTCTGAAGGCAAGGTGGCAGCTGCAAGGTTATCCTCGATTTCATAGTTTCTGCCTCGAGGGCGGTGGTGAATGTGGGGGGGCGCCCCTGCCCTGATCCTGGAGATTTGAAAGAGGCAGGGGTCTGAGGGTGGACAGTGGAGCGCCCTGGTGGCTCCTAGGGACACTGCAAAGTGGTGGCGGCAGCCGCCAGAGGAACAGTGCGGGCACGGCCTGCCAACCTTGTGGCTTCTGGCTTCTTGCGTCTTTCCAGAAGGAAGCCGAGTCCGGAAGGCTGGGACGGGGCCTTCCCTCCCCATCTGGGCACCTCGCTGACCCCATGGGTTGGCAGAAGCTTCTGGCCTGTTTTGATCATGTAATTAGCTGACTCAGGACTCGGTTCCTCCAAGTCAAAGGCCTGGCTCTGGCCCTTGGCTAGACCCTGCGGTCACCCTGACCCTTTCGTGCCCCAGCACTTCTGTCCAATTGACTTCCAAGTCCTGTTGGCTGACCTCCTTGTTGTTCTCCACCTGGCTGGAACGTCGGCCAGCTCTTCTTGGAACAACTACAGGAGCCTCCGCATGGTCTCCCAGCTTCTACCCCCCCCCCCCCCCCCGTGGCTGCCCCCTCCCTCCAAGCCAAGCCGCCCGGGGCCTGGCCCCCAGGGCCTTCCACACTTCCACAAGGCCAGGGAGGAAAGGGATGCAGACTGGCCCTGGGGTGCACAGCTTTGCCTCATTCCCCCCTTCAGTCTGGCTCCGAGTGCAGGGCCCTGCCTGGGGAGTGTCCCCAGGAATCCCTGGTCTCACCTCCAGCCACACCTTGTTCCTGGAACACCCAAGGTCTCGCTTGGCACAGCCCCCCTGCCCTTGGCACAAGGGGCTCTCCCAGAACGCCGTCCTGCCCCACGTGTCCCGCTCTGCCTTGCCAACCCCAGCCTCGCTCTCTAAGTCTCAGCATCACGGATGGTTCTTGATTCGGAGCCAGGGGAGGCCACCCTGCCTCCCCCATTAGCTGCCCAGGGCCAGGCCCTCTCAACCCCCCACCCCTTCTGCCTCCAGTCTCACCCCTTCCTTCACCTTCCCACCTGCCACCAAAGTGGCCTTTCCGAGACACAGCTGTGACCCATCCCTCTGCTGCTCAAATGCCCTGAGCTCCATCAAAAAGCCACCCCACCCCTCCAGGTCCAACCCAGAGCACCTCTGCCAAGGTGCCTTCTCTGCAGCCACGGAGATTCCACACTTGATCACAGTTCACACTTTGGACTTCACCTCTTCCTGGAGCTCAGGCCGTCCCCTACCACCTTGTGGCCCCGAGGCCAGGGGCTCAGTCTGGCACTTGGCCTCCCGGGACACGTCATCTGGAGGTCACGCAGAGAAATGAGTGAAGTCAGTCCCCAGACACCACGGCCCAGCGGTCAGGGACACCGCCTTTGCTTTGGCAAAGGAAGGGGGGACCTTGGCAGGCTGTCTGAGCCAGGTTTCCTGACCTTGCCTCAGTGACAGCTGTTAATTCCAAATGAGACTACGCAGAAGTTATGAGCAAGGGCAATACTTTTTTTTTTTTTTTTTTTTTTTACTTATTTAAAAAGGCCTTGGTGGCAGGAATATAGTGTAAAAATCATTGGAAAAACTAAAAGGCATCGATACATATCCGAATATACACTTTGTACATAAATTACATTTCCTTTAGTCTTTCTGAGTGAGGTCCTGATTCAGCACTGAGGTCTAATAATTCAGAGGTCCCGGGAGCTGCACGTTCAGGCCGGCATAGTCCACCATGTACATTGGCCATTGCTAGAGAGAGGGGGACAAATGGCCCGAGTTAGGACTCCGGGTGACCCAGAAAGAACACCAGACCACTTAGCTCTGCTTTCTGAAGGGATTCCCCACTGGATTCATTTGGAGGCAGCCTGACGGTCCAGACGGGACCCGAGACCCGTCCAAGGTCATGCATTTTGCCAGTGGCCCTGGAGCCTGGGCTGGGGCCTTCTGACTCGCTCCCACCTGTGTGCCAGGGGCTATTCCGTGGACCAGGGGGAACCGAGGATTCGCTCAGAGAAGGTGAGCACCCCCACAAACTCCGCCCCCTCCCCGGCCTTATGCCAAAGAGCCAGTCCCATCTCTTGGAGGTGGGAAAAGCCAGTGACCCTAGGTGGGGACAAAGGTACAGCCTACAGCCTGAACTTTGGGGTTTGCCATGTTTAAAGGGAGGCACGATTATAGGCGCCTGGGTGGCTCAGTCGGTTAAGCGTCTGACTCTTGGTTCCGGCTCAGGTCGTGATCTCACAGTTTTGTGGGTTCCAGGCCCGTGTCAGGCTCTGTGCTCTTTGGTGCGGAACCTGCTTGGGATTCTCTCCCTCCCTCCCTCCCCCGTCTGCCCCTCCCCCTCTTTGCACTCTCAAAATAAAAATTAAACTTAAAAAGAAAGGCGGGGGGAGGGGGGGAAGCAGGGTCAAAGGACAAAGACATCTCCAAGTCATCATCAAATGTGTTCCAGTATTGTCCCCACTGGGCTCAGGACTTCCGAGCTAGTGTTTTGAAGTCAGAAAGAACTCTCTCGAGTGTGTGTGTGTGTCCCTAATGAGGCTTGGCCGCAGTAAGGCCACAGTCAACCAGCCTCTGCCCCTTGTTTTCCTCCTCCACACACTGTGGGTAACGCCTACAACCTCACGGGGCTGTGGTGAGGCCCAGAGCATGCGAGGTGAGCAGAGATTAACCTGGCGACTGCACGGGGGTCCCCGTCCTGGCACCGCCCAGGGGAGTCCCCCATCCCCTCTCCCGGGGCGGAGGCGGGGGGGGGGGGGGCTCGGCTTGCCCCCCTGCCCAGCGGGGGGTGTGACTTCCCACCCAGGGCAGGGACGCAGGAGCAGCCAGTGACAGGGTTGGACTATCTGGTGGGTCGATCGGGCAGACGCGACTGCCACCCCGAGGCTGCGGAGCCCCGCTCAGACCCAGTGCTTCCCTGCGCCCCAAACCCACGTCCCAGAGGAGCCGGCCCTGCCCGAAAGCGGGGCGAGGGCCAAAGAGCAGAGCGGTCAGGCCCGGATCTGTGCAACTTTACCACGAGTGAGAGCTGGTTGGTAGACGCCACGGACTCTGGGTTAGAGGACGAGGAGGAGGAAGACGAGGAGGAGGAGGAGAAGGAGTTCCCTTCGGAGACCCGCTTTCTCTTGCGCTTGGGAATGCTGCTGTCTTTGGCTGGTGGGAAAAAAGGTTGCTGACACCAGACGCCAGGGCTGCTCTGACTCGGCTTCGGGCCCCTCTGGGGGAGGCCTCTGCTTTCGTGCTTCAAGTCCCCTTCTCAGCGTTCAGGGCTCCAGAGCCCCCAGACACCCCCCGCCCCCGGCCCCAAGGCCCATCCCTCCAGCCCCCTTCCTTAACCAGGCCGCACAGCCCAGTGGCTCTCCGGCCTGCCTCGTCCCCCGGGGGGACGAGTTCAGGCCCCAGCCCTCTTTCTGCTCCCAGACCGTCCAGCCCGTGGGGCCTGGCCTCCCCACAACTCCTGGGGTGAGGGGCTCGGCCTCGGGCCTTGGGGGAAGTCGCTCCATGGCCTTGTGCTTCCATTTCCCTGTGAGTGAAACGTAAGATCCTATACAGTAGCTGGGAGGCTCCCATGGACAGTATGCCCAGGCCCCCAGAACGACTTAGCGACTGAGAACACATATCGACGTTGGTATTGTTAGCTGTGGATGTGGGATGACCCTGACCTGGTAACGCTGTGACAGAGGACGGTCCACAAGTACCGTGAGTGGACGGGCAGCGCCCCCGTGGGAAGAGACTCTGGTTTACAGTCAGAGGTCGTAAATTCAAATTCCGTTACTGCCATTCCTAGCTGTGTGACGCCGGGCAAACTGATTCACCTCTCTGAGCCAAATGGGGAAAACAACGGGACGTGAGCCTCAAAGGAGATCGTGTGTCGGCAAGAGCCTGGTACCCCGCCTGACACGAAGCACGACTCGGCCGGTGTTCTGTCGCTACCGAATTAAACTGGTATGAATATATGAGACTTCGAGAAAGGATGTGCCCCCGTGTGCTACACAAGCAGGGCTTGGTGCTTGACTGAGTGGCCAGGTCACTGAGTAGAAACCAGAAGTGTCATAATAACACAGCATGAGGGTGGGCTGGGCCCACGAGGTGACTGTCCGGCTGGTGAAGAAATACCAGAGGCTGGGGGGGTCTGTGACATGGCATAAATAGACACCCCGGGAAACAGAAGACTCTGGGGGCAGAAGGAGCCCTGGGAATGGGTCGGAGCAAAGCGATTTTGTAGAAGGCTCCGCCCGAAAATGAAGTCAGAGGTGCTGGCCCAGGGTGGTGGCCAACCCAGCGTCACGGTAGGACCATAAAGACAGCCAAGGTCAGGGGAGGGCAGACGCAGGTCATAGCTTCTACCCTCTGAGCACGTGTCCCAGACTCTCCTCCCGAGGCCTCTGAAGGGCCATCTGCATTCTGCCTTCAACCTAGGGACAGCTCCCAAACTCACGGCCTCCCTGCCTGCGAATCTAGTGCCGCACCTGGCCCGTGACTGGCGCAGGATGGGGGGCGGGGGCTTCTGGTCGGGCCGTGCCACCCTAGGCCGTGGAGTTCCTGGGGGACCTGGACCCACCCGGAGTGGGGGCCTCGGGTCTCAGGCCAGCATGGGGGCCCGTCACTGTCCCCAGTGAGCCCTGGCTGGGGCCTGCGGGTCAGATGGATGGTCCTGACACCAGGCTCGAGGTGGCCACCCACTCCCCAGGTGGCCCTGCCGAGCCCCTTTCCCTCTCTGGGCCTCAGTCTCCCAGCTGCACAACGCGGTTGGGACGAGATGAGTGCTCTGAATCAGCGGCACGTCTCCCAGTCACCCGGGGAAACCATCCCACCAGACAGTCTCCCAGCTTCCTGTGAACCCCAGGCTTCTGGGAGACAGGCCCGGGGCTGGCGTGGGCCTGCCTCCCCCTGCTGGCCACACACATCGGCCCTCTCCTCCCAGGTGGCTTCCGTGATCCCATGTGACATCCTCTCGCCCTCGTCGCCTCCAGCGGATCTGACCCGCTCAGCCGCCGCTGTGGCAGGGCCCCCTCCGGAGGGCACCTGCAGGCTCCCGGGGCCTTCTGGGGATACCGGCCCTGCAGGGGGAAGGCTCAGGCTCCCCGTGGTCATACTGGGCGGGGGCGCGACACTCTGTAGGTGGTCAGCTACCTACTGCCTGCCACCTGGACCAGATCTGCCCGCAGACTCTGGTCCCCGAGAGGCGGAGAGGGGGCCTCCTCGGCCTCCGCCTTACCTGGCACCTTGGCGTCATTGCAGATTTCTGCAAACGGTCTGAAAGACGAGAGACAGGAGGTGGCGGTTAGAAAATGCGGTTTCCGCTCTTCTTTCTCAGCTGCTCCCCGCAGGTGGGCGACCCCTCTCGTGAGACGCTGCCACCGCCGCTGGAGGGCCAGTCAGGTAAGACCCGGCTGAAAATGGCGAGCACCCGCCAGAGCAGGCAGACGATCGCCCCTGTGCGCCTGGTGTCCTCGTCCAGAATTCGAGGGTGACGCTCGAGCGAGGGATCGGGACCGTGTGCCTAGATTTCTCTAAGTGAATGTTCATCACGGTGTCTTTTTTTTATCTCTTGATTTTTACTGTATTGATTATCTTACTTTGAGCATTATTATTTTGTTTTCATTTTTTAAGAATTAAAACAAAATTTTTTTAAATATTTACTTATTTTGAGAGAGAGAGATTGAGAGAGAGAATGAGCATGCGAGGGGCCGAGAGAGAGGAAGAAAGAGAAAGACTCCCAAGCGGGCTCTGTGCTGCCAGCAGAGAGATCTCATGAACTGTGAGATCGGGACCTGGGTCGGAGTCAGACACTTAACTGACTGAGCCACCCAGGCACAATAAAAAAACCCAATTGTTTTGATTTTTAAAGTAATCTCTACCCCCAACATGGGGCTCAAACTCATGACCCCAAGATCAAGAGTCACATGCTCCACTGACTGAGCCAGCCAGGCACCCCTAGAAATATTCTAGTCAATGAGTGTATTTTAAAAAAGAGACTATAAGGGGACACCTGGGTGGCTCAGTCAGTTAAGTGTCCGACTTCGGCTCAGGTCATGGTCTCGCGGTTCATGGGTTCGAGCCCCGCGTCCGGCTCTGTGCTGATACCTGGGAGCCTGCAGCCTGCTTCGGATTCTGTGTCTCCCTCTCTCTCTGTCCCTCCCCTGCTTGTGCTCTGTCTCTCTCTCTCTCTCTCCCTCAAAAGTAAATTATAAATTTTAAAAACACTTAAAAATCAAAATAAAAAGAGATGATAAGGACATATGGTAAAACGTGCACAGTAGTTATCTCTGCATGATGGGAGTACTAACTAACCATTATTTTCTAAATAACTGAAATGGGGAAACATTAATGGTATAGTCAGAAAAAGTCAAATTTCATTAAATTTTTAAAAATAAACCGACACCCATGAATGGTGAGGCTGTGTGTTTGGAAAGGGATGGAATTAGGACACACGGAGCTACAGATTGGAAGTCTGTGTCCGCCCTCTCCCCCCACCCCCACTAAATTGTTTTTTTTTTGTAAACATAAAAATTTTTTTTATGTTTATTTATTTTTGAAAGCGAGAGACACAGAGTGCAAGCAGGGGAGGGGCAGAGAGAGAGGGAGACACCGAATCTGAAGCAGGCTCCAGGCTCTGAGCTGCCAGCACAGAGCCCAACGCGGGGCTCGAACTCCCAAACCGCGAGATCATGACCTGAGCTGAAGTCGGATGCCCAACTGACTCAGCCACCCAGGCGCCCCCCTCCTGAACTAAATTCTTATGTGGGGACCTAGTCCCCAGTGTGATGGCATTAGGAGTCAGGGCCTTTGGGAGCACTTAGGTCATGAAGGAGGAGCCCTCAGGAATGGGATCAGTGCCTTATAAAACAGGCCCCAGAGAGCTCCCTTCTCCCCTTCCAGCATGTGAGGACGCGTATGAGGACACAGTGAGGAGATGGTTATCTAGAAACTAGGAAGTGGGTCCTCCCCAGACCCTGAATCTGCCACCACCTTGATCCTGGACTTCCCAGCCTCCGGAACTGTAAGAAGTAAATGTCTGTTGTTTATAAGCTCCCTGGTCTGTAGTCTTGTGTTACAGCGGCCTTGACTGGAGTAAGATATCTGAGTTTGCAGCCCAGCTGACCCACTGTGACTTATACCGGCCCTTTCCTGGCTCTGGGTATCAGTTTCCTCATCTTTAACATGAGAGCGTTGGGGTGCCTGGGGGGGGGGGGGGGGGGGGAGGGGCGCTCCGTGGGTTAAGCATCCGACTCTTGGTTTCAGCCCAGGTCATGATTCCACGGTTTGTGAGATCGAGTCCCACATCGGGCTCTGTGCTGACAGCATGCACGGAGCCAGCTTGGGATTCTCTCTCTGCCACTTCCCTACTCTCTCTCTCTCTCTCTCTCTCTCAAAATAAATAAATAAACTTAAAAAAAAAAAAAGATGAGAGTGTTAAGCTAGCCTGTCTCCTGGATTCTGTGCAAGTGAGAAGCACCTGTCTGTCTGTCTGTTTGTGTCTGTCTCTTGTCTCCTGGCTGGGCCTGCTTTGGGAATTTCCCCACCGGATCCAAGCAGTACCCTCTCCCGTGGCCCTTGTTCACTGTGCCCACCCTGCCCCGGGCGCTGGGGGCACTCACTGGAGCTGGTTGATGATAACCATGCGGACGTGCTCTCGGGCCTTCAGGATCTTCTCCAGCCGGTGGATGTCGTATGTGTTGGGGTTCCGGAAAGGGATGTCGTCGGGCAGGCCCGTGACCTCGACGGCATCCGGGCTGTCCCGGATCAGTTTGTAAGGGACCAGCACAGGCCGGTTCAGGCCCAGAGCCTCACCTAGAAGACACGGCGGGTCAGCGCAAGGGCCCCTGTTAGGGGCCAAGCCCTCTGGGGAAAGCGCTGGATGCTGGCATGGCCCAGCTCAGTCAGCCACTGTCCTAGGGAGTTTATAAATCTATACACACGCTTTTTTTTTTTTTAAATCCACTTAGCAAAACTAAAAGTTTAATACCCAGTGGTGACAATAAAATGTACTTTCGGGGCACCTGGATGGCTCAATTGGTTGAGCGGCCGACTCTTGATTTCGGCCCAGGTCATGATCTCATGGTTCGTGAGTTCGAGCCCGGCGTTGGGCTCTGCGCTGACAGCTCGGAGCCTGCTTGGGATCCTCTCTCTTTCCCTCTCCCTGCCCCTCCCCGGCTCATGCTCTCGCTCTCTCTTGCAAAATAAATAAATAGAAAAGAACCCTACTATTATGTTAGAAGAAATACAAAGCCCTCGCTTAAATATTTATGGATATGACATGGTGTCTTGAGTTTGTTTTTAAGTACTTCAAATACAGAAGTGTGTACAGAAGAAGATTGGTAAAATGTTGGCAATCGTAGAAGCTGCCTTTGGGTGACGTGGTGGGTCACTCCCCCACCCCCATACGTGTTTGGATTCTGATTGCAAAATAACAAGTGAATAGAGATCCACCAGCCGAGTTGCTTCTCATCGTTCTGGAAATGAAGCCCCTGTGCCTTCTTAGGCCTGCCCACCGTCCCCCCAGCTGCTCACCCGGTCACCCAGCTGTCCCCTCCACCTGGCAAGCTTTTCCTGGAATATGCGTCCCCTCCTGACATTCGAGTCTTGGGGGGGGAGGGCTTCCCTGCCTGCCCCCCACCGCGTCCTGCCACTGCAGTTTTATGTTTTCCTTCATCACTCTCTGAAATTCTACTTAAAAACATTGTTTTGATTCCTGTCTCCCTGTGCAAAGTGAAGATAATACTAAATTCGTCACAAAGACAACGTCACGCATAGCGTGGCACTTAGCGATCGAGAGAGGCTCACTTATAATCGTAGAGTTATTATTACTAAAACTCTATTTGACTTGATTTTTAAGATTTTTATTTCTAAGTACTCCCTACACCCAACGTGGGGCTTGAACCTACAACCCCAAGATCAAGAGTCGCAGGCGGCACCGGCTGAGCCAGCCAGGCCACAGGTGACCGTATTGTTAATTGTCCCTTCTTGGGCTCCGCCCTGGCACCCCGGATGCCGTCAGCACAGGGCCTAGCATCTCGTGGCCTTTACCTATTCCGCGTCCACCTCCCTGCACAGATTCTGAGCCCCAGGCTGTCAGGGATGGGACCTCCTTCCCTGGAGTCCTCACGGCTAAATGTGTGCTGGGCAGATGCACGAACCGCGTCTCTGCCGCACAGCCCGGCCCTAAAGGGGCGGAAATGCTGACCGCGGTCACGGCCCTGTTCTTTCCCCTTCCTCAGTCGGGGGAGTGGAGGGGTCGGCTCCCGGGCAGTCGTGGGCAGGGCGGCTCTGTCCCCAGGGAGCAGGCAGGCCAGCTGGGTGTCACTGGGGGCCAGGCTGGCCGTAGAGGGAGGAGGGGCTGCCAGGGAAGGCGGGCCCCACAGACCCTGCCCCGCGGGCCCCGCTCCTGACGCACTGACCGTATTTCTCATTGAAGAGCTCCTTCACCTGCTCGCGGAGGATCACCTTCTCCCCTAGTCTGTTGGCGTCATCTTCATCTACAAGAGGAAGACGTTGGGGTGTGAAGGTCGGCAAGGGCGCGCCCCTGAACGGGCTCCTGGGAGACACCCGCACCCTCCCCTGCCGCCGGGCTGCCCTGCCAGGCCCCGCCCACCCAGTGTGCCAGGCCCCGCCCACCGAGTTTAGTATAAGGCAGCCCGTTCCTGGCCTCGTTGTCACCTGCTGTTGGACCCTCGGCTCCCCTCGACCCTGTCCTTGGTCCAAAGGAGCAGCGGGTCAGATGAGCCCCAAGACAGGGACTGGGCTGCGCAGGGGGACGTGGGGGAGGGTGTGGATGGGCCCGAAGGGTCCTGCGGGCTTGTGTCCTGGGGTTGGGGAGGGGGCTGGAGTTTCCAGGCAGGGTGCTCTGAGCTGGCTGGGCTCCCAGGGGCGGGAGTGCAGTGGAAGCAGGCAGGGAGCCAGGGCCTGGGAGACGTGGGGCAGAGCGGACAGAATGGATTTGTGGAGAAAAACAACTCCTGTTTTCATCTGGAAAATTTCACAGTTGCACGTAGGAGGCCAACTCAGGACCGGCGCCTGGTGTGCGCCTGGCTCCGCCCTCCCCGCCCCGGGGTGGGGGCCGCCCGCACTGCCTGGCACTGCTCGATGCCCCTTCTTCCTGGGACTCTTTCACCTGCCGCCTGGGGCCTCCCGAGTGCCGGCTGTGCCTCGTGTGGTCCCGGTCATGCCCACGCTCCTGACTCTGGATCTGCCGTGTCTCGGAGTTCTGCACAAGCCTCTCCAACCATGACCATCTCCAACCAAGCCATCCGGGTGCCCCGGACACGCGGCAAACGTCAGGCTTCCCAGATAACATCCTCCTCCTGTGTCCCCCTCTTGGAGAGTGATGGCCCCATCCGTCGCACCAAGACACCGAACTCAGCCCCCCTCGGAGCCTCCTTCTCCCCACATCCCCCAACATGGCTCTTCCAGACGGTCTTCAGGACCCCACGTTGGCAAGAATCAACCCGATCCTTCTCCAGGTCCCGAGCGGACAACCTGGTGACCCAAGGGCCACCCAGAGCCTGCGGGGAGGCTGCAGACGCTTCCCATCTCTGCAGAGGGACTGCTCTGGTGGCCAGGGCTTTCTGCACAGGACAGGGAAGGACGGCCTGGGTTCCCATCAATGGGTGTCACATGCTCTGCCGGCAGCTTTCCCGGACACGATCACAGCCACCCCTCACCACCGCTAAGGACGCAGAGGCTCAGAGAGGTTAAGTAACCTCCCAAGACCACAGAGCCGCTAAGAGCCAGGAATAGTGTCTGTCTGACCAAGAGCCCTGGGTTCCCTGAAATCTGTTTCCCCGTCTGTAGAAAGAAGGGTTGACCGTGAGGGTGGTGTTGCCTCTGAGTCTCCTGTCCTATCAGCTCACAGTCTCATCCGGATCCCAGGGCAGGGCAGACACAGCCGCAATTGACAAAGCTGGCTGGATGGAAAGGGAGACGAGCCCAGTAAACTGAGGTCACTGTGGCTGTGGCCGTCTCTGGTGCATACAGGTGTCTCGCCCACCCTGCCTTGGCCTCAAGGCTCCGGCGGCTACGCGGGCGGAGAGAGACACGCACAGGACAGGCCTGAGCCTCACACCGCCCTCACCCCGGCAGAGGCCACGCCAGCCCCCGGAAGGGCATAGAACCTGAAGCCACAAAGCTGGACTCGTGCCAGCCCTGCCACGTGGGGGGTCATGTGACGTCCCCCCCTCTCGGCGTTTCTGCTCAGTCTCGACACCGTATTTGTCTTGGACAAGTATTTCACAAGCACCACCCCCCACTGGATGTGGTGCCATCCCTGGGCATTTAGCAGACCACAGAAAACAGCCCTGGTCCGAGGCGGGGACGGTAAAGGATGCTTGGTGACCCGCTGGCCTTGACAACTGTCAGTGCAGGGCTTGTGGGAGCACACGGGGGAATCCTAACCCAGCTGAGAATCAGGGTGGGCTTCCCAGAGGAGGTGACCGCCGCACCTCCCAAGGCCCCCTGCGATGCAGCCTCACGTGGGCGGTGTGTGACACCCCCAGGCTTCCCATGAGTGCTCAACGCACATGAGTGTGTGAACCCTGCCTGGTCTGGGCAGGGAGAGCACGGGGAAACCAGGCTGTAGGTAACAGGGAGGAGTGACCCCAGGGGTCAGCCAAGAGGCAGCACACTCGGGTCCCAGGCGGAAGCCGGAAATGGTGGGACCAGTGACATGACAGAAAAGCGAGACCTGGGCCATCTGAGGGGCGCTGGTGGCACCGGGAAGTGTCCCGGACACCTCTGGAGCGTGGCGGGGACACCAGCTCCTGCCGTGTAACCAGCACATCCCACGTGGACAGACTGCCAGGCCCGATTCTCAGCTCGGCGCCAGGCCTCAGAAAGGATGCCTCTTGGCTTCTCCCACCTCTTTGTTTTTATTATTTTAATTGCAACTTGTCATTAATATATTATTAATTACAATTTATATTAACTTATTACTTTAAATGGTTTATTTTCTGTTGGGGGGGCGGAGAGAGGGAGACAGAGGATGTGAAGCCAACCCTGCACTGACAGCACAGAGCCCCACACGGGGCTTGAACCCTCAAACTGAGAGATCAGGACCTGAGCTGAAGCCTGGCACTTAACCAACTGAGCCACCCAGGTGCCCCTGTTTTTTCTTTAATTAAATTTTTTTTTTTTTTTTTTGCGGGGGGGTTGTCTGCATGGCTCAGTCGGTTGAGCATCTGACTCTTGATCTCGGCTCAGGTCTTGATCTCAGGGTCGTGAGTTCAAGCCCCACCCTGGGCACGGAGCCTACGACAAAAAAAATAATTTTTTGTTTTCATTTAATTTGGAGGAAGGGAGTTCCATTTTTCTTAAAGGATACATATCTGAATGAAACAGGCGAGGGTGGGTTCTGGTGGGGCCTGGAGGGGAGAGGTCCCTGCCCCTCTGGGTGCTCAGAAAAAACAGGAGGTGGGACCGCCCAGGCCAACCACAGGGGGAGAGCCGGCCTGCATGGCCCAGCCAAGCGTCTCTCTGGGTAGGCTGCGGGCAGGTCATGAGACGGCGTCCCGACAGAGCCAGGCTTCTGCCACCACCACCCTACATTCACCAACCGGAGAGGGCGAGGCCAGGCCTGCTGGTCACCAGGGACTGCCCCAAGCACTGCCGTGGGGACAGCTGCCCCAGTTAGCCTTGGCTGGGGCACCACAGGCCCCAGGGGAGCTGTCACTCCCAGTCTGGTCTGCTTGTGGGCAAAACAAAGACCAGGAAACTGCCTCAGAGAACACAGGGTGGGGCGGAGAATACAACCACTGGGGGCTCTGTGGGGACCCGGCCATAAACCCAGTGGTCTTTTTTTTTTTTTTTTTTTTTTAACGTTTATTTATTTTTGCAACAAAGAGAGACAGAGCATGAATGGGGGAGGGTCAGAGAGAGAGGGAGACACAGAATCTGAAGCAGGCTCCAGGCTCTGAGCTGTCAGCACAGAGCATGACGCGGGGCTCGAACTCACGGACCGCGAGATATGACCTGAGCCAAAGTCGGATGCTTAACCGACTGAGCCACCCAGGTGCCCCTAAACCCAGTGGTCTTCTGGAGCCTGAAGGGCAGCCCTGAGGCCAGGAGTTCGTGGTTGACTCTGACACCTGACTGCTTGGGTTCAAATCCTGCCTTTGGTATCAGCTCATGACCTTGAACACTTCTCCGAACCGCTGGACTTTGGGTTGCTACCACAACAGGGGAAACCGAGTGCAACTGCCCTGAGGACCAAGTGGGGCATTATGCCCGTGCCCGGCATGGCCCACGGGCTAGTTTTACTGCCCTGAAGCCTGAGTCAGCAGAGCTATTCTGGGGGGACCTGCCCGAGCTCCCCTGAACCCAGGCTGGCTATAAAAGACACCAATGGTTGCTAATACTGTAGAATGTTCTCCATGTGGAGAGGTCACAGGTAGGGCTCAACGTGGCGTGTGTGCCCTCAACGCACCTGGGTGGCTCCATCTGTTAAGCGTCACGGTTCGTGAGTTCTGGCCCCGCATCGGGCTCTGCGCTGACAGTGCGGAGCCTGCTTGGGATTCTCTGTCTCCCTCTCTCTCTGCCCCCCAAATAAATAAACAGACGTTAAAAAAAATATATACCTGCTTGAATGTCTGTATGAAGTGGGGAGAAAGGGGGCCCCCAGGGCCAGTGATGGAGGTGGTTTTTGCGGGGGGGGGGGGGTCCCTGGCTCAGCAGGCTGTGAAGCAATCTTGATTCTACCCCTAATGTGATGTGGTGTTTGGAAAGTCATTCAACCTCTCTGGGCCTGTTTCCACATCCCTCAGCTGGGAATCCGGGCAGGCCCGGAGGATCCAGTGATATCACATATAAAAACGTTTAAGGCCTCACGTTATCAGAGACAGGTTGTGGCTGATGTTATCAGTAGATCAATGTTTCAATTATCCTGCAGTCTCAGGGAATTAAACTTTACATGAGAGATTCTTCCAGATGATGGATGCTTATTCTCTCAAGTCCCCTGGCTTGGTTGTACCTCTCGGGGACAAGCCATTTTCTAAAATGCATCAAGTACACAGGGCGGGGGCGGGGGCGGAGCGGGGAGGAGGAGGGGTCACCCTGGGGATCCGTTGCACCTGCCCAGCAGCGGTCACCCGTGCCCCCCACCCCGTCCCCTGGGCGGTGACATCCCTTGCGGACAGGCCGGCCCTGTGGGCATTTCTGCCCCCTCTTCCTGCTCATTCCAGCTTACTGGTCTCTCTCTCCCTCCTGTCTGCCCCAGGAGCTGTCATCTGGTCCTGTCTAATCTGCCGTCTGTTAGCCTGAGGATTAACTGAATTTTGCCTGAGGGAAGAAAGCAACCAAGCTTATTAAATCACAGCCACGCTACGTACACAATTCCAAAGCAGTCGGCTTGGCCCGGGGGCAAAGTACGAGAACCCTCAACAGCTGTGTCCTCTCTCCACTAGTTTGAGGTCTGCAGCCAGACTGGTGACTGTGAACTGACAGTCGTGATCCCAAGGGGGCAAAGGCGACGGGTCGGCAGCAAGGGAGGGGCTGCTCAGAGCGGGACAGACGCAAGGTGGGGAGGGAGGGAGAACGAGTTCTCCTCTCCCTTCTCCTAGCCCTTCCACGGGCCCCCTCCTCTCTGCCAGGCCTGGGCCGGGCGCTCCAGGCACAAGGCAGACTCTCAAAAGAACAGAGGGCAGACAGCCACGGGTGGCCCCACCTTGGCAGGACAGCTGCCCTCCACGTCCCCTGCTCAGGGGCCCGGGGGAGATCAGGCGCCTGATTTCACACACCCAAGAGAAACTTTTTACGTGTGCGAAAGGAAGCGCGATCAAGAGCGCTCGTTAATGGCACTCTTCTTAACAGGAAAACCACGGAAGCAGCCCAAATGGCCTAGGACAGCAGAACGGATGGAAACCCATGGAGCAGTGAGAACAAACCAGCGCAGCGTCACATTTCAGGGTCATGTTACATAAGGTCAAATGAAAAGAGTGAGTCCAGACTTGATACATGAGGACGAACCTCGCTTATAAAAGGGAAAAGCAAGCAAAGATGAAACACTTTTGGTTTAAGCAAACACTGCACACAACGAAGCATTTAAGAAGTCGCCTTGTGGGGCGCCCGGGTCACGCGTCCGACTTCGGCTCAGGTCATGATCTCACAGTCCGTGAGTTCGAGCCCCGCCTGGGGTTCTGTGCTGACAGCTTGGAGCCTGCAGCCTGCTTCGGATTCTGTGTCTCCCTCCCTCTCTCTCTCTCTCTCTCTCTCTGTCCCTTCCCCACTCGTACTCTCTCTGTGTTTCTCTCAAAAATAAACAAACATAAAACAAATTATAAAAAAAAAAAAAAAAAAGAAGTCGACTTGTGAGCGATAACTATCATGGGGAAGAAGAATAGATATTTTTGGGGAATTTGAATACGGACGGTATAGGAAATGATAGGGAGTTATTACATTTCCTAAGTGTTATCACAGCGTGGTGAATGTGTAAAAGAACACCACCGTTCTGAGATGTGGGAGGGATGTGCTGAAATATTTAGGCATGAAAGAGTCAAGATGTCTGCAACTCACTTCGAGTGGAGACAGAGACAGAGACAGATATAATTGGGGCAGGGTCTCTGGGGGGGAGGGGAGGGAGGGAGGAAGGGAAGGAAACATGGCAAAGTGTTGAGACATAATGAATCCAGAGAAAGGATATACTATTATAATACAGTCATTACGCTATTCTTTCTTTTTTTCCCTGCATTTTTCAAATTTTAGAGGAAATAACAAGAGAATGACAAATACAGGTGCAGCCCGGAGATACTGCGGGTTCTGTTCCAGACCACTGCAACTGAGCAAGTCAAATGAAATTTTTGGTGTCCTAGTGCATATAAACCTTACGTTTACACTTATACTGTAGTCTATGAAGTGTGCAATAGCATTGGGTCTAAAAAAAAACAATGGACACACCTTAATTAAAAAATACTTTAGGGGCTCCTGGGTGGCTCAGTCCGGTTGAGCATCCGACTTCGGCTCAGGTCATGATCTCATCACGGTTCGTGGGTTCGAGCTCTGTGTTGGGCTTTGCACTGATGGCGTGGAGCCTGCTTTTTTTATATTTTTATTAAAAATTTCTTTTTTTTTTTATTTAAAAAAAAATTTTTTTTTCAACATTTATTTATTTTTGGGACAGAGAGAGACAGAGCATGAACAGGGGAGGGGCACACAGAGAGGGAGACACAGAATCGGAAACAGGCTCCAGGCTCCAAGCCATCAGCCCAGAGCCCGACGCGGGGCTCGAACTCATGGACCACGAGATCGTGACCTGGCTGAAGTCGGACGCTTTAACCGACTGCGCCACCCAGGCGCCCCTAAAAATTTCTTTTTTAATGTTTATTTATTTTTGAGAGAGAGAGAAAGAGAGACAGAGCGTAAGCAGGGGAGGGACAGAGAGGGAGGGAGACACAGTATCCAAAGCAGGCTCCAGGCTCTGAGCTGTCAGCACAGAGCCCGACGCGGGGCTCAAACCATAAACCACGAAGATCACCACCTGAGCCGAAGTCAGATGCTTAACCGAGGGAGTCACCCAGGCGCCCCATGGAGCCTGTTTTGGATTCTCTGTCTCCCCACCTCTCTCCGCCCCTCCCCTGCTCACGCTCTCCCTCTCTCAAAAATAAATAAACATTAAAAAGATTTTCTAAGTAAGTTTAAAACCATACTTTATTGTTTTCTAGTCCCCCTTTGTTTTCAGTGCAAAAAGGGTGGTTTTATTAAAGCACAGGGACAGGACTCGTGGGCAAAAAGAGCTGCTCTCTCTTTTTTTTTTTTTTAAAAGGAATCCCCACACCCGACGTGGGGCTCGAACTCGCAACCCCAAGATCGGGAGCTGCACGCTCCACCAACAGAGCCCGCAAGGCGCCTCAAAAACACGTTACTGCTAAAAAAACGCTAGCCGTCCTCTGAGCTTTCAGCAAAGCGTGATCACTGATCACAGATCACCACAACAAATGTGATAAAGAAAACGTCTGAAATATCACAAGAATGACCAAAATGTGAGCAAATGCCACTGGAAAGAGGGCGCCGACCAACTCGCCTGACACAGACCTGCCCCAGACCGTCAAGATGCAAAACAGAGAGTTTCTGCAAAGTGCGGTAAAACAAGGCGTGACTGCATACAGTGGTTCCCCCGCCCAATCCTTGGGGGTTCCAAGACCCCCAGGGCATGCTTGCAGCCGTGGATAGTACCGAACCTTATATACTGGAGGTTTCTCCCTATGCACACATACCTATGATGAAGCTTAATTTATCAATCAGGCACAGTAAGAGATGCACAATAATGATAAAATGGAACTGGAACAATATACTGTCATAGAAGTCACGGGAATGTGGTCTCTCAAACCATCTTAGGGTACTGTACTCCCCCTTCCTGCAACGGCGTGCGATGATAAAATGCCTACGTGGGGAGAGGAGGCGAGGTGAGCGATGTAGGCATTGTGATGTAGCGTTAGGCTACTATTGAGCTTCTGACGATATATCAGGACAGTCATCTGTTTCTGGACCGCAGTTGACCGTGGGTGGCCAAAACCGCGGAAAATGAAACCGCAGATAAGGGGGGACGGCTGTATTTGTTCTGGGGAGAGAGGAAGGCAGGATGAGGGAGAGCACTGGGGCGGGGGGCACATTATTGGTGCTGTTCTAATTCTTGGATGGATGGTGGTGGGATCATGGCGTTCACTGTAGTATTTATTAACAAGAAGACAAATGAGCAGGAATACGAATGAAAATAAAAACAAATCGGGGCGCCTGGGTGGCTCAGTCGGTTGGGTGTCCGACTTCGGCTCAGGTCATGATCTCACAGCTTGTGGGTTTGAGCCCCGTGTCGGGCTCTGTGCTGACAGCTCAGAGCCCAGAGCCTGCTTCGGATTCTGTGTCTTCCTCTCTCTCTCTGCCCCATACCCACTTGCACTCTGTCTCTTAAAAAGAAAAAAATAATAAATATATATAAAAAAAGAATAACAAACAAATGAGTGCTATGTGCAATGTCGTATCCTAGATTGGATTCCAGAACCTAAAAAAACATTAGTGGAGAAACTCACAAAATCTAAATATAAAGGTTACAGCGTAGTTAATCGTGTTGCACCGATCAACGTCAATTTCTCAGTTTTGACAAAGGTACCCAGGGGCGTATCGGTGGCTCAGTCAGTTGAGCGTCCGACTCTGGATGTCAGCTCAGGTCATGATCTCACGGTTCATGGGATCGAGCCCCATGTCTGTACAGAGTCTGCTTGGGATTCTCTCTGCCCCTCTCCCACTGTGCTCTCTCTTTCTCTCTCAAAAATAATAAATTAAAACAAAACAAAACAAAACACAACACCCTCCTCTAGCCCTATGGCTTGAACCTGCCAGCCAGGCTTAGCAGATCAAGAACCAGGTTTTCTCATGGGGGTTTATCCAGGACAGGCAATCCTGGGGCCAGCCGCACACATGATCCTTCCCGAGGGACATCACCTCCTTCTCTTCTGTTCCTTCTTCTGATATCCCAGCTACACAGTGGACAGGGCGAGCGACAGCCCTGACCCAAGGCCAGTCAAGCCCTAGGCCGAACCGTGGCCACGACCAGCCAGGCCCAGAATGCCATGCACTAAGCGTGATGAGCAGACCCGATTGGGAAGACAGACAGATTCGGGCAGTTGAGGCACAGGCGAGGGCACAGAGAAACACGTGGGGATGGGGGAGTGTCCAAACCCCAGGCTTATGATCATGCCGACTCCTTCTCAGAACCTGGTTTCTACACGTCAGGGAGGGGACAGCAGGTCCTCGGACGCTGTCCACACTGCAGTCCTTCCTCCCTGTCTCTGCACCTGCACCCCCCAAACCCATGTTTCCAACTACCTCCTGGAGCACCTTTGATTCTGCATATCCCCAAACAGCCTCACACCCGACCCTCCTCCTGGGCTTCCTTTTCAGGTCCCAGGCCCCACCCTTCCACCTGCTGGCTCAGAAGAGAAACCTCAGCTGCCTTCAACCCCACAGCGGGCTGAGCAGCGGCCCCCAGGCTGTCCTCATCCTGGTCCCTGGAGCCTGTGACTACGTTTCTTTTTTTTTTTTAATGTTTTATTTATTTTTGAGACAGAGAGAGACAGAACATGAGCGGGGAGGGGCAGAGAGAGAAGGAGACACAGAATCCAAAACAGGCTTCAGGCTCTGAGCTGTCAGCACAGAGCCCAACGCGGGGCTTGAACTCACGGGCTGCGAGATCATGACCTGAGCCGAAGTCGGACGCTCAACCGACTGAGCCACCCAGCCCCTGTGACTATGTTTCTTTACTGGCTGAAGACACCGGCTGGTGTGATTAAGGTAAAGCTCTTGAGACGGGGAGGCTGTCCTGCATTATTTGGGTGCGCCCTCAATGTAACCACAAGAGTCCTTGTAAGAAGGAGGCAAGAAGGTCAAAGGCAGGGGTTGGGCCGGGAGAAGCAGAGGTCAGAGTGAAGAGCTCTGAAGCTGGAGGGGGGCCACAAGCTGAGTAATGGAGGCAGTTTCTAGACGCTGGGAAAGACAAGGCAGAATTCTGCTCTCAGAGCCTCCAGAGTTAACCTGCCCTGCTGATACCTGACCCGAGCCCTTTAAGACTCATTGCGGGAGGCGCCTGGGTGGCTCAGTTGCTTGAGCGGCCGGCCGACTCTTGGTTTCGGCTCAGGTCGTGACCTCACGGTTCGTGAGTTCGAGCCCCTCGTCCGGCTCTGCACTGACAGCACACAGCCGGCTTGGGATTCTCTCCCCCTCTCTCTCTGCCCTCCTGCACGCTCCCTCTTTCTCAAAATAAATAAACTTAAAAAAGATTCATTCTGGATTTCTTACCCTTACAAGTCTAAGGGGGGAAAAAAGAAATGTGTCGTTTTAAGCCCCTAAGCTTGGGTGATTTGGGTCAGCGGCCACAGGAAACCCATGCAAACCCGAGGTGTCCCCCACGCCATCCACAAATGCAGGCGGTCCCCACGATGGGCCACTTTCCCAGAGACGCTTGCTGCAGGCCCAGCCCACGGCCCCTCTCACTGTGGCGAGAACTTTCCACCTGGCCTCCCCAAGCCCATTCCCTGCTCCGCAAGCCCTGTCCACCATTCTGAAGAGTCTATCCGACCCTGTCATTCCTTTGCTTTAAACCTGCTGAGGACTCTGTGGGGCAAACCCGTCCTCCTTCCCCCGGCACACAAGGTCCACTCTGCTGCTGCCACACTCCCCGTTTCCAAACACCAGAGACGTCACGGGGAACCTGCTCACTAGAACAGAACACAAAACGGGAACCCGGGGCTCCCCTAATTCATGGAGCGCATGGGGCCAACCGGTTTCTCCTGTCCTGTCTTGTGTGGCATCTATACTCCTGCAGACGGGGCCGCCGCAGAGCCACCACTGCTTAGAGCCTGACCCCAACATTTCTGCGAGATATTCAGCCATCTCTGGGCCACGTGGGGCCTTCACAGCCACAAGCGGAGAAGGTTCTGCCCCAGGGAGAAACGGGGTTTTCCGCCCAGCTCCCGGGCACCCCCCCTCCCCGCTCCCCTTCCTCTCGCCAAGTTCCTTATCTTCCTGACCCACAAAGGACCGCTGAAGGGCACCAGGGCCACAGCCCTGCGACTCACGTCACTCCTGATGATCTCATTCTGTTGTAGGGCTTTCAATACTAGCGACAGGCTTGTGATTCCCCAGGTGATCCTTCAAGTTCAACTGCTCCCTTGGACCCCCCACTTGTGCATCCAAATGCTACTGGATGACACCCCAGACTCAACACGGCATAAATCAAGTGCTGATACTCTACCCACCCCTCCCCCAACCCCCGCGACTCCTCCTGCACCTGCCCCGTCTCGGCTACCTCTGAGCTACTGGTACCTTTACCTTCCAAGAAGCCCAGCTGGAATCCGAGGTCAAACGGGACTCCAGCAAGTTCTAGACCTGGAGACGCTGACTCCCCACTGTCCTCACCACTCCCGCCAGGGGCACCACCACTGGGCTGTGACTTCCACCTCCCTCTGTCTCTTCCTGCTTCTAGCCTGTCTGTCCTCAGCGAGCAACCAGAGGGACTGTGTTCAGTCCTAAATTGGATTCTGTCTCCCCCCTGCTCAGAGGCCTGCACTGGCTCCCAGCGAATGAGCAAAAGCCAATGTTCTATCCAGCCTCACATAATCTGCCGCCTCTCCATTTCCACCTCCCCTCCTACCTCCTTCCTCTGACGCCCCGGCAGGGGACCCCAGGGCCTTTGCAATTTTCCTCTCTGCCTGCACTGCTCTTCCCTAGCCCCCTGGCTCACTACCGCCTGCTTTATTACTCAAAGGCCCTCACTGGCCACCGCCTCGCTCATGTTGCAACCCCCTAAAAATAAACTCCACCTCTCCCATCTGCTTCCCCGCTTCTCCTGAGCACGCATTGAACGTTCTTTACATTTTGCGCGTTATTCTCTGCATCCATACCAGAAGGTCAGCTCCACGAAGCAAGGCTTTTTTTTTTTTTTTTTTTTTCCACTTGGTGTTGATCAAAAGCCCAGCACCAGCCCACAGACACCCTGGAACAGTTCATGGACGACGTAATACACCTGGGCTCCCAAAGGGGACTGTCCCAGTCCCCGTGCCTGGGGGGCTTCAGAAGGCTAGGGCTGTGTGTCCCCCACCCCCACCTCCCACCAGGCGGCCTCTTGTCGCCAGAACCCTCCCTAGGAGGCTGGAAAGATGGAGTCCAGCCAGTCAACCATACGTGCTGACCTATACCTGGTGCCTGGCCCCCACTGTCGTGGCTCAAAGATGCGTTTATCAGCCAGCGAGAAACTTCTGTTCAAGTGGTGCCCAGCGACCCTTCGAGTCGATCTCCTTCCAGCCCAGATAAAGGTGCTGGCTGTTCCCATGAGCTTGGGTGGTTTGAGCCAAGAGACTGGCTTCTGTGTGGTTTTCTGCGATGTTCCAGAAGAGTCTGAAGCCCCCCACGGCTTCCTTCCGTGGAGCCCCCAAGCCTAAGGATCTCTAAGAACCGTGGGGTCCCCCTCCCCAACTGGCAGGGCCCGGGGAGGACAGGGCTGGGACCCCTAGCCAAGCCAGGGGCGGGATGGCGCTGCAGGGACCCAGCTCCCCACAGGCCTCCCGACGTGACACCGTTCAGCCGCCCACCGAGCTGCCCCGCCTGGAAGAAAGGAGGCGGTGTGCCAAGGCTGGGCCCGGCAGCGGGGCATCTGCCCACAGGGGCCCCCACGCCCCGCCCTGCAGATGCCAGATCTTCCAGGGAAGGCAGAAGGGAGATCGTTACTGGAGACTAATTAACAAAGAAAAGCAGAGATAATTAAGCGGAGAAACATGTGGCTGGCGCTGGAACTGTGGTATCTTTAGAAACTTGAGAAAGGATGGTTTTATTTTGAGCTCTCGAGAGCGTGACAGCGTTGGAAGGGTGGGGAGGGGGTGGGAGGGCTGACGGCGGGGAGGGGGGGCAGGGGCCAGAGGAAATGACCCTCCGGGCGGCTGAAGGGAGAGGGCCGGGGGGCCACGGAGCTGGGGGCCCTGCTCTGTGTGACCTGGAGGTCCAGAGACCTTCCAGGTCCTGGAAGTTAACTTGTCCAAGATCACGCAGCTCAGAAGCGGTGGAACCTTCCTGAGGGCGCTGAAGGGGACGTGTCACTGCTCCTGCTTGTTAGTCCCCTTCCCTTCCATCCTGTGCTGCGATCGACCCCATGCTGGCTTCCAGGCCCCCGTCATCCAGGAAGCCCATTCCCCACAGCACCTGCTGAGTGACAGGAGACCCCACAGAGAGACCTAGTAAGGGCCCCGGTGGGGTGGGGACAATGACAAGAGATGCCATTCCCTGTCCCCCCTGCAAACAGGCCCTCAGCCCTCTGCTTGAGAGGCCCCACACCCACAGCCAAGCTTCTCAAACGGGGCCTCGGGCCGTGCTGGGGGTGCAAAGCGGGTGAAGTGCGATTACTTATTTTCCTCAGCGGAATAACTGAACACAGTTCCTTAAATTAAAACTCATTTTCAGGGGCACCTGGGTGGCTCAGCCGGTTAAGCATCTGATTCTTGACTGTGGCTCAGCTCACGACCTGAGGGTTCATAGGTTCAAGCCCCGCATAAGGCTCTGTGCTGACACTGCGGAGCCTGCTTGGGATTCTCTGTCTCCCTCCCTCTCTGTCCCTCCCCTGCTCATGCTCTTTCTCTCTTTCCTTCTCAAAAAATAAATAAATATAAATAAATAAATAAATAAAAATAATTTTCAGTGGGGAGTTTAGGACGCAGACTGTCGGGGACTTCCGAGATAAAGCTGGCCCCCCCACCCCCGCCGGAACTTCGGCTCTGCCCCCAGGGGGGCTCTGGCTCTGGCCTCGGGGACGTCAGCGGAAGGGCTTGCCAAGGCCGGGTCTGCAGGGTCGAGTCCACGCTGCAAAGCCAGGCCTTCCAGGCCCTCCACGCTCCGCCTGGCCGGCCTCTCCGCCTCGCCACCTCCCGCACACGACGGGCCACCCGGCCCTCCCCTCCCGGCCCTGGCCGCGCGCCCCAGGACGCCCCTGGCGTGGCACCTTCCCGTTCCACAAGTAGGGAAACCGAGGCCCAGGCAGGCAAAGCTGACTTGCTGGAGTCACACAGGAAGTCGGCAGCCCTGCTCTGTCACTGGGACCCGGAGCCCCAGCTCTGGGGTGGCAGTGGGGAGGAGGGGGGCCTGCCTCTTGGCCCCCGGCTGGTCATCGCTCGAGCTGGCGGGGAGGGCTGCACCTCTGGGGTCGGGGGAGAACCAGAGGAGAGACTGCGGGCCTGGGTCCCCAGGGAACCGGTGCACTCGCCCAGGAAGGAGCCGGGGGCCGGGCGGCCGGGCCTTGTACCCAGCTCAGGGTTACCACGTGGTTTCCAAACACCAGAGGGGGCCCCTGGGGAAGCTCGGGAGCTGGGAGGTCCCGGGAAGTGTTGAGGTGCGAGAGGAGGACCCTTGGAGCCCTTCCAGGTTCCAAAGGGCCAGGACTTCCCTTTTTCCAGGCTGGCAGGTGCAGGCCAAGCCGAGGTGGCTCCAGCTGGGAAAGCCAGTCCTCCCTCCCCAGCAGCACACCCTGTGGGAAGTGGTCTCTCTGCTGAGTGGCTGCTCAACCTCCACTGAAATGCCTCCAGGGACAGGGAACTCACTACCCAACAAGGTTGGTTGTTTTTTCTTTTTTTTGCCACTGCTATTTGAGAAAAGTTCTAGAATGTGATTCTCTTCATCTTGCTCGTGTTGCCCAGAAAGACCTTGCTCTCAGCTCTTTTTACCAGCAAATTCTTCCACCTCCTTTCCGCGGGCTCCGCCTCCCTCTGTCCCTTCACAGGCTCTTTTCCTTCAAGGCCCTCTGGAGGTCAGTGTGCCCCGTGGGCCCTCTCCGCTGGCGACACACTGGCCTCAGTGGTGACGGCACCTGCCACCCTCACACAGAGCGTGCCCAGCCCCGTCGCCAGCCTGCTCTAAAGCACCGATCGGGTCCCACCAAGTGCCCATTTGCCCCTGGATGTCTCGTGGGCCCAAAGACCCAGCTTTGGGCAAAGGTACCATCATCATCACCCTTCTGGAACCTTCCGCCTGCCCGCCCTCCCACACTGCTGCCACCTCTAGATCCCAGCGCCACCTGTCTCCAGGTCCTGCCGCCTGCCGCCTGGGGTCAGCTTCCGCAACCCTCCCTGGCTTGGATGCCCCAGTTCTGCCTTCTCCAATCCACCCCTGGTGGGTGGATTCACGGTTGCCATGGTAATTGTAAGACAATTCAACTCGAATCCTATCATTTCATTGACCAAGAGAAAAAAAAAGCCTCCGATGCTACAAGATAAAGCATGAGTCACAAGCAAAGTCTGGGTCCTCATTCTTTTGCTACCCTCCTCCCCTAGTGCCCAACACCCCCTGCTCAGGTTCCAAAAGAGCACAGACCTGGGTACGACTTTGGCTCCGTGCTAAGCCAGGCTGCCTCTCGCAGCCTCAGTGTGCTCAGCTGTGAAATGGGAATAGCAGCATGTACCTGGTAGGCTTGTGAGGGGTGACCTCTGGGGGTTGCTCACCCCCCCGGTCCAGTCTCAGGTCCCCCATACTTCATCTGGCCCAGGTGGTCACTCTGTAAGACTCTCACTTGGCTTCTGGCCACCTGCCTCTCCTTATCTCTCCAACCCCTACACGCAGGAGGGACAGAGCTCACATTTCGACCCCTTCCACTTGCCCACACTCTCCCCACTGTGATCTGGTTTCATGACTACAATGCATTACGTGCAGAATGGCTCCCGCCCTGCACGTCTCCAGCAGTCCCTGCTCTGATTTGTGGATCTGCTTCTCCAACCCAGCCACTTGGATGGCATTCAGACCCCGATCCCTCTCGCCCTGCAGCTGCTCAGGACAAAATCTGTTGTTCACACCCCACCCTCACTCTATTGTCAATCTTGTTAGCCCTACTTTCAAAATATGTCCAGGGCCTCAGGGCCTTTGCATGGACTGCCTCCTCCCGCAGATGCTTCGACTGGGATTTCTACGCGGCTCATACCCTCATTTCCTTTCAGGCCTTAACTCCTGCTGGCTTATTTAAAAGGGTCCTTTTGACATTCCTGTGTTGTATGTCTCCACAGCACTTGTCACTATCAAATATGTTGCTATTTGTCCTTATTTATCTGTCTCCCTCGTTAGAAAAAAAAAGCTCCACAAGGGTAGAGATTTTTTGTCTATTTTGTATTCCTAGATCTTGCTTGGCATAAATCCGGCACTATATATGAACACACGCACGTGCGTGTGTGTGTATGGTGTTTTTTTCGTAATCTCTACACCCTAGGCGGGACTCAAACTCACAACCCTGAGATCAAGAGTTGCATACTCTTCTGACTGAGCCAGCCAGGCGCCTCTTCCATATATTTTTTTGTACAAATAAACCCAAAGGATTAATTGTGAGCCTGAGGGGGAAGAGGCAGGACCAGTGTTATAGATGCTGGTAGCCAGAAGGGGGCAGCAAAGAGCCACCCAGTGTGGATAAAAGATTGGGGAGGTATGGGCACATGCTGTGTGACCTTGAACAAGTTTCTTAACCTCTCTGAACCTCGGTTTCCTCCAGTAAGATTAGTTATTGGGGGAGAGCACGGGGGCTGCTGTGGGAAGGCTTTGTAATCGGAAGATCAGAAGCACGATATGGATGTTAGGTGTCCACGGTGTGTGAGGAGTTGCCCAATGTCCCCAGTTAGGGGACAGGGCAGTTATATAACAATGATGCAGCCTGATGAGGGAATATCATAAGGCATTTTAAAAATATCAGAAAATGCTTATGTTTCCAGTGTGTGTATGTGTATAAATCTATAGAAAGAACAACACTGAGATGTAAAATTAATAAGCTCGGGGAAAAATCTGGAAGAAATGTATCATCATAAAAATGAACAGCCATCTGGGCAGTTAGATTTCTGCACTTGCCAAATTTCCACCATGGGCACATAGCTCTTCATTTCCCTTCAGGTTTTATGACCTGCTAGAATGTTCTGGGGTTGTTACTACACCAGCTCCCTGGGCTGAGGGCCTCTCCTTCCTCTGCTGCCACTGCTCCTTCCCAGCATTCCCTTGATCAGCTTCCTCTGCTGTCTTGGGTGTTCACGGTGGGGGGGGGGGGGGCCCCTCTGGGTTTGGGGAAAGTGCCTGGACTTGGTCTGCTGAGAACACACTCCGGGCTCGCCCAGACCCCCTCTGTGACAAACACTACCGCTGTGCTCTGTGGGGGCCCGATGACTTGTGGCCCCTGGTGCACACCTGTTCCCGAGAGCGGAGTGCCTGGGACTTTGAGGGCAGAGAGTCCTAGGGCTCCCCAGCCACCTGCCTCTCAGCCCCACCCCACCTCCCTGCTTTAACTCCGTGCCCTGCATGCAGGTAGGCGAGGTGGGGAGCAGCCCAGCGAGGGGGCAAGGAGCTTCCGCAGCGTGGATCCCCCCTGGGCCTCACTCACTAGGGCTCCTGAGGCCTGGGTCACCCTGGCCCACTGAAGGCAGGGCTGGGGCTCACTCTAGGACAAGCAGAGGGCCTGGTCCTGCCATCCCTCAGCAGCCCCGGGTCCCCTACCAGGCCCCCTCCGGCCAGCATCCCTACCCTTAGGGGTCCGTGAAGCCCACAGCTCTCCTGACCAGAGGCCCGAAATCCCACCCACTGTCCTCTGAGACTTCGTCCGACGCCATCTTCTTTGGCCAGGCTCCCGCCCAACACTCGGCATGAGCAGAAAGGGCTACTAGGCGCCAGTGGGGAAACGGAGACCCTGAGGGCAGATGTGATGTCCCCAGTGGGGGCAACACTTACAGGCCTCTGGGATCATCTCTTTTGACCCAGAACAAAACTGGCCCAGGAACGGCCGTACCCCTCAGGCCACTCTGGCCCGGTCCACAGATCCAGGAAGGATTGTGAAAAGGCCCAGGTTTAACGACCAATTTATCTTCAAAGCATAACGGTTTTCTTTAGAATTCACTTTCTCGGGTTGTCCTGTTAGGAAAGGCTTCTACGGGAGCCTTTGATAAACAACCTAGAAAATCTCAGAGCCATCTCCTCCCAGGAAGCCCCCCACCCTTCCCAAGTCTCACGCGCCTGCCCCCCCCCCCCCCCCGCCCCCAGTGCTGCACAGTCACCTTCCCACGACCCGGTTCCACCCTCCCATCCTTGCACAGCCCACCGACAAGGGCCATCCCCAGTCACTGTCCTGCTCATGCTCAAACCTCCACAGTGTGCAAGGGGCTATAGGGGCGGGCTTCACAGAAGGTTCCAGGCCCCGGGGAAGCCTCAACGGGTAGGAATAAAGGGCATCTCCAGCCATCTGCACGGATAGATGTCCGTGGATATCTTGTAGGTACCAATGCAGACACGTGACATTCAAGACTGGGGGCGCCCTCCACCTAACTCCTCGGCACTACGGATCCCTCCTGAACTTGGACACGGGCCCAGGGGAAAGGGGAATCCTCAATGGACTCAGATTCTGCCACTACACAATGGGGGGGCTTTCGGTAGAAATCTGGTTCAATTTTACATGTCTTGTGCTTCTGAGTTTGCATTTGATATTTTTGGAAGAGGAGAAAAGAAACAGGAAAATGTCTTGAAGGCCCCACTGTGCCCAGGAGGGGGCCTGTGTCTCTGTCATGACGTGCCACACCCTCCTGGCCATGGGGTGTCACCCCCCCGACCCGTGCTCCAGCCACATCCCCCGACAGCCCCTCTGTGCCTTCACTGAGACTGAGCCCTGCATCAATAGCACCACGCACTGTTTTTGGCTCATCTCCAAGGCCTGGCTCAATGCCACCTCCTCCAGGAAGCCTTCCCAAGCCCCAGGAACAACCACTTCTACCCCCACCCCCCCTCCCTCCCCCCAGTGTCTGAGCACTTCCCATCACAGCTGGTCCAGGGCCGAAGCGTTTACAAACATCTCACTCAGGTGTCAGGATGCAGCCTCCCCAGGACAGCGGGGCGGAAACAGTCCTCACCCACCCCTGCCCACCCATTTACCTAGTTCTGCCCACCTAAGGAGGCACGCATGCCTTTTTCCATCCTACAGATGAGGAAGCGGAGGCTTGGGGGTGTGAAATAATGAGCCCAGAGTCACCTGGCTAGTAAGGGGGCGGTGCAGGGATTTGAACCCGGGTCTGTCTGAGCACCAGCCCGTGCTTTCCCACGGCTCACATGCTGCCATCTACCCACAACCCAAATCACATGATCTGCCACCCCTCCACGTGCCCAGGGCACCTGCCTCTGGTTCGGCCCACCTTCCCCCATATCGTAGCACTTGAAAACATGCTGCCGGAGACCTGAGCTCCTGCTCCAATTCCCTTTAGCAACTGTCCGATGGAGGGTTTGGGAACAGCCCTTTCTGGGACGGGAACGGTTCTCAAGTAACCTCCGGTGAACCCTCGGAGGCCCCAGGAGCCTGGACACCTTCCCAGCCCAGCGTGACGAGTGACATGAGTAAGCACGGAGCCGGCTCGCCAGTCCGTCTGTCCCGGCCCCTCCAGGCTGCCACCGGCCGGGTATGCCAATGCCTGGAAAGGCGTTGGCAGGTTCCCTCCTGAGGGCTGGCCCAGAGCTCCCTCCCCATCTCCCCTTCCAGGCAGCCTGCCACCCTCTTCCATACCACGTGGGCAGACAAAGCATTTCCAAGGGCGCTCTCTGCGCACAGAGGAGCCAAAGCAAAGGCCGGGTGGGTGGGTGGCCAAGCGGACTGGCACAGAGGCTGGGGGGGGGGGGGGCAGCCGCCCCCCTCCAGGGGCAATGGCTGAGATTCAAGAAGCTGTCCCAACAGCCAGTGGGCCAGTGAGCAACCCGAGCTGGAGGGCAAACCCTCATTAGCGGAAAGGCCCAGAAGCCCTGTGGTCTGCGGGAAGGCTGCTGGCTGACCCCGCCCTCTCCCAGCCCCAGACGTTCCACTGCTTGGTGGCTGTTCTGAATCCCAGGCCACCCGTGATCACGGGGCCCCCCTGCAGGCAGGCGGGCTCTGGAGCTCCTCCACTCCAGGTGGGGCAGCTGGGCAGCTCAGTTTCTTCCCCCGCACAAAGCAGGCAGGAAGGGGTCACAGTGCAAAGCGCCCGTCTTGCAGCCTGGGACACGTTAGGTGTCACGAATCCCTTTTCCTTTCCTGCTTTCCAAACTCATTAAAGAACGCGCCCTGCGGCCCAAGCAGTCAAGCAGTCACATGTTCGGGCCCCCACGAGGACGCCTCCTTCTGGAAGGAGGGGCGGGGAGCACACAGGCCACCTCGCTGCATTTCTGCTCTCCCTAAGCAGAGGGAGCCTGGCCACTCTTTCCGCTGCTGTTCCTTCTCTGCTGCCCAGCAATGACAGTGACTCAGGCAGAAACCCAGGTGGGCCAGGCAGTGACTGGGAGCTGAGTCAGGGGCACTCAGCACTGATGTCTAGCAGCCCCGGAGCCTGGAGCCAGCCGGGCCTGATGCCGCAGACTGGGCCCCTGCTGCAGGGCGGGTGAGCGGACCACAGGCTGTCTACCACGGTCCTGGAGCAAAGCAGGTCCACAGAGGGCCGAGCGGTCTGTCACGGCGCAGGGACAGGCCAGGGGCCACGGGTGGCTCCCACGGCCAGTGAGAAAGGAGCTGTGCAAGCCCCTGCTCTTGCTCCCCCTTTTAGGGTCCCCACGGGACAACAGCAGTCGCCCCATCACTACACCCCTCGGTAAGTCCTGTCCCCTTGCAGTTTGATGGCCTCTCCTTCCCCAGAAGCTCACCGAGCCAGGCCTGGGCCCAGGGACTGAACGCTCCAGGCAGCAGGGGTCAGTGTGCACCAAGGTGGGCAAGGGGAACAGTCTCCGTGACCGTGAGGCTGGATTCCTGTCCTGCGGGTTGTGTTGGTTCCAGGCACTGGCACCCCTCCATTCCCGGCACATCAGTGCAGCCCCCCCTAAGGGCGACATTCCCTAAGGGCGAGGGGCGGCTGCAGCGTCTTCCGGGCGGGTGCCAGGGCGGGGGCGAGGTCAGGGACAAGTCTCTCCGCACACAGGTTCTGGGGTCAACAATTCAGCACATGCAGCCTCAGCCCCGCAGACCCTGGGCGGCCCAGAGCACTCATGAGATGGTCACGTCACCCTTGCTCATTCCGGGTTTGGGTTTCTTGCCTTTTTTTTTTTTTTTTTTTTTTTTTTGGTAATCTCTATGGGGCTCATGGGGCTCGAACTCATGACCCCAAGATCGAGAGTCGCGTGTTCCACCCACCGAGCCAGCCACGCGCCCCTCTCGTTCAGGGTTTGGGAGGATCAGGGCACAGCCCGTGGAGGAGGCGAGGGGGCGCGGGCCTGGAAAGGCGATCAGGAGAAGCATCCTACCATTCAAGGCCAAGTAAGCACTTCCCCGCATCTTACCACCAAGCTCCCTCGCTCGCGGGTCCTTATGCGCAAGCCCCTCCCTCTGTGGTTAGAAACCACCTGCCAGCAACCTCACCCGCACACTCAGGTCAACCCGGCCCCTAATCAGGAGTGGAGGGCACCGACCTGCCCTCCTGATCCCTGGCTGGGCCTTCCTCTGGCTCAGGTTCCAGTGTGACCTTCCTCCTCGTGCCCGGGGCCTGTGCCCAGAGGACGTGGGAGGACGGAATGGCAGGGCCTGGTGTCCCACGGGCATCTGGGCTTTGGCCTCTGGCCCCCAGCGCAGCGGCCGGCCCCCCGCGCCAAGCAGCCTCCCCCTGCCCCCCAGGCCAGTGCCTCTTACCAGGCTTTGGGATGAGTCCTTGAAAAGGCCTGGAAGAGAAACAGAGACAGGGGCATCAGAGCGAGGACCTGGGAGCAGTTCGGAAATGTTTGGGGCCCACCGACACCTACTGCGTTGGAACGGCATTTTAACAAGATGCCCGGGGAGGCGTCACTGGGGCAGGACGCTGACCAGGGGGCGGCCTGGTGACCGGGGCCTCCTGCTAGTCCCGCCCTGGTGGTTCTGTGACCCCTGGGCAAGTCTCTCGTCTCAGGGACCTCCCCTCTGACGTGGGCTGACCGCCCTTCCTGGGGGCCGGGGGGCCAATGAGCGGGTGCTGCGGGCAGGTAGGAGGTGTCGTGAGGGTTATCCCTGCTGCATGGTGGTTGAGTGGGGTTCCCTGCGCCCGGGCCGGCCCTCTGCCACCTTTCTGTCCCCCACTGGGACCCAGGATGGCACCGGAGGGCAGAATGAGGCAGGACCAGATCAAAGGAAAGGCCAAGGGCCCCCACCCGTGCTAGTCTTGCCTCCTCACCCTTCCCCCTGAGCACCTGGTGACCGTGAACTTGATCTTGTCAGCCACTGCAAGAATCCTCTCCAGGTTCTGGGAGCCAAAGGTGCAGGGCTTTCGGAAGGGGATTCCCGGGGGGAGCCCCTCGATGATCACCGAGCCGGGGTTACTCTTGATCCGCTTGTAGGGGACCTGGACCGGGTACTTGATGCCCAGGGCTTCTCCTGTGGAGGAGGGACAGATGTGTCATCAGAAGCTAGAGCAGCGCTGGAAGAGTGTGGCACGGGGGCACGCGGCGGGGGCCTGGGAGTCAGCAGTGGGTCGTGCAGGGGTGCGGTGTGTGTCCTTGAGGGGCTGAGGAGCGGGCAGGGCTCATATGGCTCCAGCCGCTGGGGAGAGGGCAGCGGGTCAGGCTCCTCGGCCTCACCGCCTGAGAAGCTGCAAACCCCTGTCCGGGATGGTATCTGTGGGCGCAGCGGGCCCCTCCCTAGGAGGCCTGGCCCTCGGCCAGCGCCCCCCTCCCCTCCGGGGCCTGCCTCGCGCCGGTTCAGGACCAGCCTGGCCTGAGGGCAGACTGCATTTGGGGGCAAGGGCGCAGCCAGCCCGAGGCCAGCAGGGTTCGGCTCAGACCTGAGACCCTCCGTCTGCGTCTGGGCTTTGACCTTGCTCCCTGCACCAGCCCCCTGCGTGTGCACCCGTGTGAACGTGCTGGGTCTCACGGTGGCCTAGGGGCAGTGCTGGGGCAGCACGGCCACTGCTGAGCCACCCTCCACCGGGGCTTGCCGCCTGCTGTCAGTGGCCGTCCCCGAGGCACAGCATGGCCGGTCCTGTGGCTCCTGTCCACAGCGGCGAGGGCACAGGTGCAGGCCTGGGTGCCGTGAGGCTGACTGGATGGTGTCCACCGTGGAGCCCCTCCTGGGCAGAGGGAAGGAGCACACTGCGGTCCCTCCAAGGGGCTTGTTGTGGTGCAGGATGTCCCTTTCTGAAGACAAAATCTCTGACCGACTCAGCACGAGAAGGAACAGCTGAACCTTCTCTGTGCAGTAAACTAATTTTTATCTCAGGGACACTGGGAATTGCATAACTGGCCACATTTCCCTTTTTGCTCTGGCTCCCGGGAAACTCACAGCCTGATCTGTCATCTGTATCTACCAAGTACAGAATTTCTGTGCCTTCGTATTACCCCTGGCTTTTTGCCAGTGTTCCGGCCTATTTTTGCTTGTCTATTTATTTATGTGCGTATGTATGTATGTATTCTTTTATTTTAAAAAATTTTTTTAATTTTAACATTTATTTATTTTTGACAGACAGAGCATGAGCAGGGGAGGGGCAGAGAGAGAGAGAGAGAGAGAGAGAGAGACACAGACAGACAGAATCCGAAGCCGGTTCCAGGCTCTGAGCTGTCAGCACGGAGCCCAACACGGGGCTTGAACCCACAAACTGTGAGATCAGGACCTGAGCCGAAGTTGGACGCTTAACCGACTGAGCCACCCAGGTGCCCCTGTTCTTGTTTTTTTAATTGAGATCTAATTCCCATACCACAAAAATGACTGGTGTCACTTATGCAATCCAGTGGTTTTTCGAGGAGGTTGTGAAAGTATCAACACACTCTAACTCCAGGACGCGTTCATCACTCCAGGAAGAAACCCTGTACCCAGCAGCAGTCACTTCCCATCCTACTCCCCTGTGCCCTGGCAACGGCTAATCCACTCTATTTTGATAGGTTTCCCGTCTTTTTGATTCTTTATCCTGACTTGGTTGCTGACTATTTTATATGGCAGGTATTGCTAAGCGATCTTCTTTTTTTTTTTTAAGTTTATTTATTTTGAGAGAGAGAGGGAGAACACACGCGTGTGTGCACGCGAGGAGAGGGGCAGAGCGGGGGGGGGGGGTGGGGTGGGGAGAGAGAGGGAGAATCCCAGGCAGGCTCCACACCGTCAGTGCAGAGCCCGACTCGGGGCTTGAACTCACGATCCGTGAGATCATGACCTGAGCCAAAACCAAGAGTCAGATGCTTAACCAACCGAGCCACCCAGGCGCCCTGCTAAGAGATCATTTTGGCAATGAAAAATAACTGGGCCAGAAAGGAAAGTGTATACCCATGACCCGTAAACAGGAACACTGCTGTCTCCACTTCTCACCTCCAAAACGGCTCTTGTTCCAATGACCCGTGGCCTGCAGGGTGCCTGCTTTCTCTTGGTCAAGTTTGGCACAGGTGACCGCGCTCCCCTCCCTGAAGCCTCCTCCTCGATGTCCGTGACCCCATACTTTCCTGGTTTCTCACCTTTCTGGTCACTCTGCCACTGCCTGGACCTGACCTCTGCATACCAGGGCCCCTCGGCCTCTGGTCTGGCTACTCTTTCTTGTTCCTCTACCCAATGGCCTAATTTTTACATCCAATCCAGACCGTTCTCCTGAACAGCGGACTGGATCTCCACTTGCCTACGGCTCATCTCTGCTCAGCCCTCAAACTCAACACATCCAAGTTGGAACCCATCACCTCCCCTTCAAGCTGTCCCCTCTTGGTGAGGGTGCTGCCCCTTCTCTCTACTCCACCCCACCTCCCTTTTGTCACAGTGACAGGCCCAGTAACCCAGTGAGCACGTGGCATTTCCCTGCCGCAGGGATTGGGTGAGGGATGGACATGGGACTCAACGGAGGCCAATGAGAAGCAAGGGGAGGGCTCAGGGAATTCTAGGAAAGAAACCCCTCCCTCTCTGGAGAAATGCTGCGGAAAAGCCAGTTCCCACCCCCTTCCGCAAGGCACAGGTGGGATGTCTCAACCTGCTGTGGCCATTTTGCCAGCAAGTGGGAAGCCAGCCTGGGACGATACCAACATGGTGGAAAGACACCAAGGACATCTCTGAACTGCTGGATCCAGTTGGTCCTGAAGGCCGCCCCACTGCTGGATTTCCCATGCTATGAGCTATGGCTGATTATACTGTCCAAAGACGGCCGCCCCAATATTTCTCCCATCCCACGTGCTCCTCTTAACGTCACATCGACACTCCCCCACAGAGAACTGGGGCCTGTGTCCCCTCCCCTTGAACCTGGGCTTGGTGGGGACTTTGTAATGACCTCGACCAATAGAGCATGGCAGAGGTGACGAAGCACAACCTCTGAGGCTGGGCCACAAAAGGCAACAGCTTCCACCCGGCCGGCAAATCCAGCTGTCCTGGAGACGCTATGCTGGGGAGCCCACGCGGAGGGACGGCGTGGAAATGTGGAGAGATGAGAAAGAGCCAGTGGCCGCTATTTTAGGCTGCTCGGTTCGGGGCGATCTGCTCTGTGGTCATAGTAACCGGATCAGGAGCCGATGTACACCCCTGATGGCTGAAGCCAGTGCGACTTTGTTTTTGTTACTCGAGACTATACAGCATCTTAACTGCACTGGCCTGTTTTCTCCAAGCCAGGACTCAAACCGGACGCCTGCCTTTCCCTCCCTGCTCGCCCACTGATCCTACTTCTGAAGCTCACCTTGGTCCCATCCGCTTTCCTCCGGCATCCCGGCCAGGGCCACCCAGGCCGCCGTCACTCCGGCTCCACCCTCCGAGCTGGCCTCCCCACCCCGCCCTCTTGCCCCCATTCACCTTTCTCACGGGGAGCCAGGAAGATGCTTTAAAGCCACAAAGTGGCAGGGCGCCTGGGTGGCTCAGTCGGGTGAGAGCCCGACTTCGACTCAGGTCATGATCTCACGGTACGTGAGTTCGAGCCCCGCGTCGGGCCCTGTGCTGACAGCTCAGGGCCCGGAGCCTGCTTCGGATTCTGGGTCTCCCTCTCTCTCGGCCCTTGCCCTGCTCGTGCTCTGTTTCTCTCAAAAATAAACATTAAAAAAAAAAAAAACAAACCACAAAAACTACCAAGTGGCTTGTGTCACTTCAGTCCTCACCATACAATACAAAACCAAGAACACGGTTGCCTCTAAAGGCCCTAGGTGATGGGGTGTCTGTGTTCCGGCCACCTCTACAGGGTCCCTCTCCTGTAGCTCTACTCCCCCAATTCAGCTTTCTGCCCCTTCCTAGGATAAGCCTCAGGGCCTTTGCACGTGCTATGACCTCAGCTGGACTGCCCTTCCTGCATACTCTGGTAGTAACTCTGTACCCACCCCTTCAGTTCTTTCTTTAAAGAGGCCTCCCTGGCTCCCAATTGAAGGTAAGTACCCAAGTTATTCTCTCTTGAGCAGCCTGCTCTTTTCCTGCAAAATTGTGGAACAGAGTCTCATTGTTATTAGATCCTGTGTGTAGTTTTTCTTTTTTTTTTTATGTTTGTTTATTTTTGAGACAGGAGGAGGGGCAGAGAGAGAGGGAGACACAGAATCGGAAGCAGGCTCCAGGCTCTGAGCTGTCAGCACGGAGTCCCAATGCGGGGCTCACACCCAGGGACCGTGAGATCGTGACCTGAGCTGAAGAAGGATGCCTAACTGACTGAGCCACCCAGGCGCCCCTATAGTTGTTTGTTTTTTTTTTTTAATGTGTATTTATTGAGAGAGAGAGAGAGAGAGAGAGAGAATCCCAAGCAGGTTCCACGCTGTTAGCACAGAGCCTGACATGAAGCTCAAAGTCAAGAATCATGGAGACCGTGACCTGAGCTGAAACCAAGAGTCGGATGCTTAACCGACTGAGCCGCCTAGACACCCCTGTGTGTAGTTCTCGAATTACAAGCCCAGTCTTGACCCCGCTGGTCTACAGCGCCCAAGAGGGCAGGGCCTCTGTTTTCTTCGCTACTGTATCCCCAGCGTCTGGCACATAGTAAGTGCTCAAGAAATGCCTGTGAGCGAGCGAATGGTTTCCCCAGAAATGACCACGGCTACCAGCAGGAAGCGTCTGCCTCTCTTCCCGCGGCAGCCAGGCTGCCCTTCCGCCTGGGTACCCCGGGGCTCACCGTATTTCTTATTGAACAGGTCCTGGACTTGCTCCCGCAGCGTGTTGGCGATGTCGATGCGCGAGAGTCGAGCGTCGTAGTTTTCTGCAAAGTGAAAAACAATTATGGATTTGAGGTTGTCCAATTAAAAGGCACTTGGGGACTTTTTAAGGAACAGGATTGCCTAATTACGGGGAACTCCTCCCCAGAGCGGGCCCCTCAGAGTCCTTCAGAACTAACATCTAGACGGAGATGTAGGTTTTTCCGGAAGGACGCACACTGTTGTGACAACAGCAATGAGTGGGAAATTTAGTTAATTGTTGACATTTGAAAACCACTAAACCAGTAAATGAGCCTGAGAGGTGAGAGACGGCCCGAGGAAGAGCAGGCTAGGAGCAGGGGTTCGGTGGGGAGGGCCACCCCGGGTCCCTCTCTCACCCGGGGGGGGGCGGGGTATCTGCTAGGGAGCCCATGTGCCAGCCCATGCCATGGGGGCCCCAGACAGGCCCCTGACCTCGAGAGACTGCAGCCTGGCACAGCCCGGGGAGAGAGACAGGGAAGGAGGGAGTGGACCTCTGGGCGGTCGAGTGGTGGGGGGGGGGGGGTTACGGGGAGGACCCCCGTCCTCTGTGAGGCGGGGTACAAGGAGTCACGGGTGGGGTGGGGGTCGTGAGCGCCCCTCACTGTGGCCAAGTTCTGGCTGCCCGGGAGGGAGAGAGAGAGACAGGGCAGTGAGCAGCCGTCCCCCTGGGATTGGGGTCCTATCTCTGGGCCCCCCACTCCCTGGGCTGGTCTCGCTGACCTCACTCTCTCCTCAGAGCCGCAGGGACCACCTAGGGGCCACCCGGGGAACAGCCCACCCTCGGGGACTCACGGCCACACCCCGGAGCTGTCCCAACTCGGCACGTGGACTTCCTGCTTCTGGCTCTCCCCTGCATTTGCTCAAGCTTCTCCCGCCTTCCATCCATCTTCCGCCCCACTCACTGTCCCTCACCCCTTCGTGGCCCAGCCACGGTTCTCCTTGTCCATAGAACCCCCTTGCACTTGGGGACCTCGCCCTTTTTTGGCTTCAGGCATCGAGCACAGCTGACCGCCTCCCCAGAGGGGACAGTGGGTGCGCTCCTGCACCCTGCCACCCCCCTGCACTCTTAGGGAGACTCTTCTTCCCGCCCCACCTGCCAGCCAGCCTCACTCAGACCCCCAGGCTGTGACGGTGGGGGCCAGCCCCTCCCACCCGCAGCCTGGCCCTCCAAACCCAAGCCAGGTCAAGGTCATGGCACTGGGACAGCGGACCCCATCCTGAGCTGCAACCTTACCTTGAAAACCCTGTCTCTTCAGGCTCTCGTCCACAAGAGGGTCCCCGGAATCCCTCTCTGGGGGCGGGGAAGGGGGAGGAGAGAAGCCAGGGTGAACAGCCAGCTCCTGGGACCCGGGGACAGGGGCAGTATCTCTAGGGGGGATCCCGGTGGAGAGGGCAGTGGGGGACGCCAGGGGAGGCGGGACCAGGAGAGAGGAAGAGGGAGAAGGGATGGTGGCAGAGACCTGGGACCCCTCCCACGCCCGGCGGGCGCCTCAGCCCGCGTCCCTGAACGGGGTACCTTGGCTGTCCGCGATGGGCTCTTTGACTCCCTCGGTGAGCAGCTCGGGTCTGGAAAACACGACAGCAGGGCAATCGCTGAGGCCCCTCCGGGCCTTCCTGGTAGAGCTTCAGTCTGCACCCCTGGGCCTCAGCTTACCCAGCTGTGCAACAGGCCCTCCCAGCCCTGGACAGCCCAGGTGTGGGGTCCCCGTCCTTCGCCCTTGTCCTGCCGACCCACGTGTGGTACTGGGGGGGCTGTGCTGGGCTCTGAGGGAGGCCAGCCTGACCCCAACCCATCGTCACTCAGTTCTGTGATGCTTCCCCACGGGGCCAGTTTGAAGTGCAGAAGCAGGCGGCAAGATCTCAGAGCGACAGGGTAGGTCCCGGGTCTCCGGCTGACACCCGAGAGCTGCTGGGTCACTTGCAGTCGGGGCCTCGGGGACCGACCCCAGCTCTGCACTAATACCTGTATCTCCAGACCCCACAGAGACCCCCCCAGATGTCATGGCGCGCTCTCTCAACCCCCTTGAGGCGGGCACTGTTTCCATCACTCCATTCACAGGATGCGGAGACTGAGCAACGTGCCCAGGACCACACAGTGGGATCGGGCAGGGCTCAGAAAAGGCCCCCGCCCCCCCCCGCCACACACAGCCGAGACACCTCCCCACCAGGGCCTCTGCTGTCTCGTCTGACACAGCGGGAGCCCCGCTCGGCTCCTGACTCTTGCAGGTGACAGTGGGGACGTCATTTCACTTTCTGGGACTCTGTTTCCCCATAAGAAGAAGGGGAAGAGGTAGTGGTGGAGAAGTTTCTAAATGCAGCCTGAGGCCTCTTCTGGCCCCTGAGGCTGGGCTCCAAGGCAGGGCCGTGTGTCCTCCTCCCTCAGGCCCTGTGAGCCCAGCTTGGGGCACGTGCCCACGTGCCCGCTGCCAGGAAAGGCAGCAAATCCTCATCCACTGGCCGCCTGACCTGCGGTGGGGGTGCCCTGAGTCTGGCCTTTGGTCTCCCTTCTAGGCAGGGTCTCCTCTGGGCCACTTCTTGGTTACCCCGGTGACGGAGAGCTCATTACCTCTCCCAGCAGCCTCACCCACAGACCCATACTCACACTGAACCCTGGTCCAGCACCCCACCCCCACGACACCCGTCAGGAGATTCGAAGGAGTAGTTTTCCACTACCCGTCCCACTCCATCGTCCCCCCTGGCCCGTCAGCCCTCCTCCAGCCAGCCTGACCTCCCCAACATCCTCAGCCTGCCACAGACTCCAGGACAGGCCTGCTCTAGCTGGACAAGTCTGCATTACAAACAGGGCATTGAGAATCCGTGCTATATGATAAAGACTTTGGTCTCTGTCTCTGGTTCCTGGGAGGTAAACGCTCATCTTTGGTTATTTCTCGAGTGACGGGAGCGTCTTCGTTATTATTATTCCTGGTTGGGACCCTGGGATCACACCGAAGTTTACGCTAGGGAGATGATGTGGGATTCTGGAAGACTGACCACGTCAGAGGGCTGAGGCTCTGAGCCACCTGCTATCAGCCCACCCTCCTAATTTCTACAGACTGAGCTCAGTCACATGGCCAATGACCCGATCGAGCACGCCTATGGAAAGAATCCCAATGATAATCATGGACACTGAACTCGGGGCTGGAGGGTGACATATGCCCTGATAACATGGGGACCTCGCCTTTTGTGAGTGCCATTTGGCTGGTCCTGGTCAGTACCCTTTATATAAAATGGTAATTGTAATACAGGACGTTCCCGAGGTCTGGGAGTTGTTCTAGCTAGTTACTGAACTTGCAGGGAGTTGTGGGAAGCCTCAGATTTAGGACCAGATGCTCAGAAGTGTAGGTGGCCTAGGGACCCCCAAACTTGCAGCTGGGGTCTGAAGTGGGCGTGGTCTTGTTGGAGACCGTGCCCTGAACCTGTGGCATCTGCTAATGCCCTGTGGTCAGGATCAGATCTCACTGTGGCGTTACATCAGCCAGAGCCCTCCGCCACAACTCCCGGGTAGCAATTTCCTATCCGTGTGAACCCACCCAAGATTTTAAGTTTCCAAAAGGTTTCTAAACTTTGGAGAATTTGATGAAAGCAAGGGGTCCTCTCCCCACAAGAATGCACCAAAGAATATGAACATCTGGCTTACAAGCTCAAGGATCGGGGTGTAAAGAATGCTTTCCGATCAAAAGTTTAGAAAGTTTAATCTGATTTGTGCCAGTTGTAATGACTGGTAGAGGTTGTCCAATGTATGTCCTCCACAAGGATGTGGAGGTCAGGTACAGGCAGAAAGTGTGTCGGTCAATTACTGACATCTCCTGCAGGTGATGACTTCTCATATATACAAATGTGCAGTTGACCCTTGACGGACATGTGTTTGAACTGTGTGGGTCCACTCACATACAGATTTTTTTCCAAAAAATACAGTTCAGTACTGTAAATGCTCTTCTCTTCTGTACATTTTCTAAGTTTTTAGAAAAATTTGGGGTGCTTAGTTTTGAAAGAGAGAGAAAGAGAGAGACAGAGACAGAGCACAAGTGGGGGAGGGGTAGAGAGAGAGGGAGACACAGAATCCGAAGCTCCAGGCTCTGGGCTGTCAGCACAGAGCCCAATGCGGGGTTCGAACCCACGAACCTTGAGATCATGACCTGAGCCGAAGTCAGACGCTCAACCGACTGAGCCATCCAGGCACCCCTCTGTTTATAAATTTTTTAAGATGTTTATTTATTTTTGAGAGAGAGTGCACGTGCATGTGGGGAAGGGGCAGAGAGAGAGCGGACAGAGGATCTGAAGTGGGCTTTGTGCTGACAGCCCGACTCGGGGCTTGAGCTCCTGGACCGCGAGATCATGACCTGAGCCAAAGTCAGGATGCTTAACCGAATGAGCCACCCAGGCACCCCACTTCTTTACATTTTCTGAACATTTTCTTTTTTTCTAGCTTACTTTGTTGTAAAAATATGGTATATAATACATACAACATACAAATTCGTGTTAACTAGCTGTTTATGTTATTGGTAAGGCTTCCGGGTCAACAGTGGGTTGTTAGTAGTTACTTTTTTTTTTTCCTATTCTTTTTTTATGCCTGATTATAGTTGACATACAATGTTACATTAGTTTCAGAGGTAAGTAGTTAAGTTTTTGGGGAGTCAAAAGTGACACGTGAATTTTCAACTGCATGGGGACTGGGGGGTGTCAGGACTCCTAACCTCCATTTTTTTTAAATGTTTATTTATTTTGAGAGAGAGTGCATGAACACATGCTTACATGTGTGTGCATGCACACGAGCAGGGGAGGGGAAGGGAGAGAGGGAGAGAGAGAATCCGAAGCAGGCTCTGCACTCTCAGCAGAGAGCCCTACATGGGGCTCAATCTCATGGACTATGAGGTCCTGACCAAGAGTTGGACACTTAACCGACTGAGCCACCCAGACACCCCTCTAATCCCTGTACTGTTCAAAGGTCAACTTTATATTTTTATGGGCTGAACTGTATCTCCCCCAAATTTCATATATTGAAGCCCGGACCCCCCCGTACCTTGGGATGTGACTGTATTTGAAGCCAGTGTCTTTTAAAAGGTGGTTAAATTTACATGAGGACGTCGGGCGGACCCTCATCCCCTGACTGGTGCCCTTATAAGAAGAAGGAATTAGGTCACATGGAAAGAGCCACCTGGGATGTATGTACATAGAGAAAAGGCCATATGAAGGCACAGTGAAGAGGTGACCACCTGCAAGCCAGAGAAAGAGGCCCCCAGAGAAACGCGACCTGCCACACCTTGATCTTGGACTTCCGGTCTCCAGAGCCAGGGGAGATAAATGTCTGTTACACTTTGTTACTGCCGGCCCAGCACGCTAATATGCATATCTACATACATATCCATGAGGTACATACATATTCCTTATTCGGATGGAATGCATATACCATAACATTCATCTTTAAAGTACACCAATCTCAGGCGCCTGGGTGGTGTTGGTTAAGCGTCCGACTTCGGCTCAGGTCATGATCTCACGGTTCGTGAGTTCGAGCCCCGCGTTGGAGTTGGAGCCTGCTTCCGATTCTGTGTCTCCCTCTCTCTCTGACCCTCCCCTGCTCACACTCTCTCTCTCTTTCTCAAAAATAAATAAACATTAAAAAAAAAATTTAAAGTATACCAATCTGTGGTTTTCAGCACATTCACAAAGTTGTTTATACAGCTGTCCTTCTACCTAATTCTAGAACATTTACATCGCCCCCCAACGCACCCTTTCCTAAAGTAAGATTAAAATGAGAGGTGGCTCTTTCTCACTTAATACTCCCAACAGTAGTTTTGCTGAGTTTTAAAATGAGAAATAACAAAGTAAGTACACTAAGGGCTCAGTCTCTTAAAATTACCCAGCAAAGCCTTTGCTCCACAGCCCCAAATGCCCGGCAAAAGCCATCGCTCTCTCCCACTTGAGCCATTTTCTTTGCTTGGCTTGCAGAAAACTGTAATCAGTTAAACTTACTTTTTATTTTCTTTTACTTTACTTTACTTTATTTTATTTTACTTTATTTTATCTTACTTTATTTTATCTTACTTTACTTTCTTTTACTTTACTTTACTTTACTTTACTTTATCTTACTTTACTTTATCTTACTTTACTTTATCTTACTTTACTTTATCTTACTTTACTTTATCTTACTTTATTTTATCTTACTTTATTTTCTTTTACTTTATTTTCTTTTACTTTATTTTCTTTTACTTTATTTTCTTTTACTTTATTTTATACTTTACTTTATTTTACTTTATTTTATTTTACTTTATTTTATTTTACTTTATTTTATTTTACTTTATTTTACTTTATTTTATTTTATTTTATTTTATTTTACTTTATTTTATTTTATTTTACTTTATTTTATTTTATTTATTTTGAGAGAGTGGGCGAGTGCAGGGGAGGGGCAGAGAAAGAGAGAGAATCCCAAGCAGGCTCCACATGGTCACTACAGAGCCGGATGCGGGGCTCAAACTCACGAACCGCGAGATCATGACCTGAACTGCAATTAAGAGTCGGACGCTTAACCGAATGAGCCACCCAGGCGCCCCTAAACTTACTTTTCAAAACTGATATATTTTAAAAGACGTGAAATCCTTATCCAGGCAACCACATGAATTTCTCTCAAAAGCTAAGAGAAAGAAGTCAACTCAAAAGGCTGAGCACTGGACCGCTGCATTTGAAGGACATTCTGGAAAAGGCAAAATGATGACAGAAGGTCGATCGGCAGTTGCCAGGGGCTCTAGGGTGGCCAACAAAGGGGACACGGGAAATTTTGGGGGTGACAGGACTGTTCTGTATCCTGATTACAGTGGCGGTTATACGACTGTAAGAGCTTGTCAGAGTTCAAAGAGGGTACACTTACAAAGGGCGAGGGGCGCCTGGGTGGCTCAGTCGGTTGAGCCTCCGACTCTTGATTTCCGCTCAGGTTACGACCTCTCAGTTCATGAGTTCGAGCTCCACAACGGGCTCCACCTGGCAGCACACGGCCTGCTTGGGGTTCTCTTCTCTCTCTCAGCCCCTCCCCTAAGTCTTTCTCTCTCTCAAGGTAAATAAACAACTTTAAAAAAAAAAAAGGTGAATTTTGCTGAATATGAATTAAACTCTAACACACCTGCTGCTAGAAAAAAAACAAACCCATCTTGATCGAGTACTTACAGTGCACCAGGCCCTTGGCTGAGCCTCGACCTCCAGACTGCCGCTCTGGGAAGCGTATGGTGCTTCCCATTGGACACCCCGAGCAGCTTGCCCAAGGTCATGGGCAGTAACAGGAGGTGCAGACTCAGCCCCAGGAGACCGAGTGTCACCAGGCTCATCGGCCTCCCTTTCTAAGTATAAAGGGGCACAAAAAACTGCTCGTGAGCACAGGAGAAAGGCTGTCCCTGCACTAAACATCGACCCAGGTCAGCTTACTGAGGAGGCGCTCCTGACTTGGCTCCTACCTCCGAGGCTTTCAGGTTCTCGACTTGGAGGGAGGGACGGGGCAGGCAGCCCCCATGTGTCCCTTCCCTCCTGAAAGTGGACATTCAGGACATTTGGGTCCCAATGCCCTGTCCCCACCCTGACGTCTGCCCTGCCCAGGGGGTGAGTTTTGGGTATCCATCCACCAGAAGCCCCCCCCCCCCCGGGGGGGGGGGGGCGCGGGGGGGGGGGGGGTGACTCCGGACGGCAGCCTCCACCCCTTCCATCTCAGAGAATGGATTACCGCCCCCCCAGGGGATCAGCCTTGACGGAGTCATTCGGGCCCCCCTCTCTCTCCCACCCCACGGCCAACATGTCAGCAAATCCCGACAGCCCATCTTCAGAATGCTGCCTGAACCTAACTTCTCACCAAGCTCCCACCCGGTCCATGGGGCCAGAGGAAAGCCTCCTCGCCGGTCCCTGCTGCTGCCCCTGCCCACAATCCTCAGGTCACCCTCCACCTCATTAAAAAAAAAAAAAAAAAAAGACCAGATCATGTCATATTCTCCTCCGAATCTTCCAGTGAGTTCTCATTAAATGTAAAGTAAAATCCGAACTCTTGAAGCCTGTCCGAGACCCTGCATGATCCAGCCCCTGCTCCCTCCCAGGCTTTACCACTCTTTTCTCCCTCAGTCTGCCTAGTCACACCAGCACCTCACTAGTCTTCAAACATGTGAATGTGCCCCTGCCTCAGGGCCTTTGCACCTGCCACTCCCTCTGCCTGAACACCCTTTCGCCAGATATCAACATGCCTTGCTTCCTTAAATAGGTTCCTCCTGCCCTTCTCTGCCCCCTGACCCTGTGTCATAGCATTTGCCTTTGCCTGACATTATATGGTAGTTTTAGTCAATGAGACTGGCCAACTCAAGGGTAGAACTCAGCATTTGCTGCTTCTCACAACCTGCACACAGCTTGCACTCAAGATGTACTTGTTGAAGGAAGGCACCACATGTCCATTATTTGGGTCCCTCGGAGCACCCCCTTCCTTGTTCCTCCTGGTGCAAACCAGGCCCCGTGGGAGGGCGCCCGGCTCCACACCCCGTCACCCGCCTGCCACTCTAGGCACAAAGGCTGCCATGAATCTCCCAATTTGGGGGGCCATCTACTCCCCCAGGGAGGGGGGACAAACCCTTAACACTCTCCTCTTTCTTGCCACTTTCAACCAAACCAAGCCTAAATTTACATGATGTAACAGTAGCAACAAACAGGTCACCCCAGACACCCCTCCCCGCCTTAATTCAGTAGCTACCTCCACCTTTTCCTCACGGATTTTATATCTGAGCTGGGCACACAGGCTGGATCCCCTGGCGCTCCGCTGGGCCCTCGAAGGCAAAAGCAAGGGTGCCTGGGCGGTTATCTCACGGCTTTGTGGGTTCAAGCCCCGTGCTGGGCTCCGCACTGACAGTGCAGAGACTGATTGGGATTCTCTCCCTCCCTCTCTCCCCATCCTCCCCACTGGCTCTCTCTGTCTCTCTCAAAATGAACTTTAAAAAAAAAAAAAAAGAAGACAAAAATGAGACGATTTTTTCCCCCCACGATTTGGTGCTTCTCCCAGGCGCCGGGCAAGCCTGGAGGGCCCCCCCGTGGACGCGGCCAGCCCTTACCTCTTGATGACAAACTGGATGCTGTTGCTGGCTTCCAGGATCTTCCGGAGCTTGGCGATCCCGAAGCAGTTGGGCCTGCGGAGGGAGATGCCTTCAGGCAGCCCCACCACAAACAGCTCCTCCGGGTACATCAGGAACTTGGAGTAGGGCACCTTGACGGGCTCCGAGATGCCAATGGCCTTGGCTGCGGAGACATGGCTGCTGTAGGGCCACCCAGGGCTACGGGGGCTATGAGCCTCCGCTCTAGCCTCCCGCGTCTGTGCGGGGTGTGTGCGTGCATGCGTGCATGCATGTGCAGGTGCGAGGGCTCTCGAGAGTCAGGTGTTAGTTGACCCCCCCAACCCTCCTGAGAGATGGATACTGTTACCCCCAGTCTGCAGGTAAGAGACCGGGAGCTCAGAGGGGACATGATTCAGTGGCAGAGCCCCAGGGCTGGGGGGTGTGAACCCGAGTCAGTGGGACCCCCAAACCCACACATAGTCAGTGCCCTCATGCACTGAAACCACTGATGGCTGGTGACACCTGGCATTGGCTCCATCCAAGCCCCCTATCCCCTGTGCTGCTGGTATGGCCTTCCGGAGCCCCCCTCCCACCAGAAATAACCCCCAAACTCTGTGTGGCCCAGCACCGCAGCTTAGGAATGGGATAGGTTGGAGACCCAGGCCAGCCACTCACTGCCACTCACGCTCAGACAAGCCGAATCATCTCCCTAGGCCTTATTTTTCCTCATCCGTAAAATGGGTATGAGGACGCAAGGGTTTTGCGGGACGGGAGAGCTCATGTGAAACCCCTAGCCAGTGCCCGGCAAACCACTGGGGCCTAACAAAAGAATAGCCTCCTCTCCCCTCCCATACCCTCTTTCCTGGACTCCCAAGTAGGAAAGTCCTTGCTATATAAGAGTCCTCCTGAGGACCCTGGATGAGGGTGTCTGTGAGAACAGAAGAGCGGTCACTGCAGTGAACAGAATGGGCTCTCTAATGTGCGGCTGAGGCAGACCGAGGGAGCGTGTGGATGAAGAAGGCTGGGGGACGCGTTTAGGGGGGGAGGGCAATGCCTCAGTTTCCCTGGGTGTCCCCATCTCCTTCCCAGTGCGCCCCAGCACCCCCCCCCCCCGCCCCTCCCTCCCTTGCCCCTGTGCAGGGAGCAGCGGGGCCCAGAGTCCCTCTGAAAACAGGGTGGCTGGAAGGAGGGCCGGCCACCCTGGGCCTGTCCAGCTCCTTGCTCACCGTATCGCGTGTTGAAGAGCAGTTCCACCTGCTTCCGCAGGGGCCGGATCACGTCACCGTGGCTGTCTGGAAGGCAAAAGGCAGCCTGTTGGGCCTCCCCAGGGGCAGCAGGACCCCGCTCCTCAGCTCATGTCCCAGCTCTGCCAGCACCAAGAATGACCCCGCATTGGGACCTTGGAAGGGGGGGGAAGGCCGGGTGGCGGCGGCAGGTAACCTCTTTCCCCAGAAATGGCACCCCCAGACTGGTCCGCAGGGTTCCCAAACTCAAACGTCTGCTCTTAAAATCGGGTCTAAGGTACCACCAGGGCTGAATGGTGATTTGGAAGATTTTGGCAATTTTGCAGCCGAAGAATGACCAGAGACCTTTCTAAGGGTGTGTCTGTCACTCTAGACCAGCTCGGGAAGTGACTTAGCTAGTGGGGGAATGGTAAGCCTGTAAATTGAGTATGCCGCCACCAGGTGGCAGTGGAGTTTTCTATCCCTGCCCCTGGTCAGGCTGGGTTTGGGGAAATGACCATTCTCTCCTCTCACAGCCACTCATTCCATTCCAGGGGCAGAAACCCCCAAGAGGAAACACACACATCCCCGCTTTGATCTCTCTTCCTGCACACTACTCTCACTCAACAGGAAGGGAATGCGCAGTGTTCCTGAGAATGAGCCGGTCTGTTGGACACAAAGCCAATTTTATGCTTTCCGGCCTCCATTCTACTTGCTCAGTCTCCAGACTTAAAACCTTTGTGAAAGAAGCAGGGTGTGTATAAAAACAAAGAGGATGCTCTGCATTTCGCGCACCACAAAGAGCTGCTTGTACCTCTGACCAGGTGCCTCCTAGTTCTGGAAGACACATCTGTAAACTCCTCCCACCTTTAGGAAGCCCACAGGACCCTCACCTCCAACGGCGTGTTGGAGACAATGGGGAGAGGAAGGGCGGGGGAGGCGAGGAGAGGTGGGGTGTGACGGGGGAGGTGGACAGAGCCTCACCTTCTGTGGGCCTCTCCTCAGGCCGGGGGTCCTCGCTGGGGCCTTTCTCTGAAAGAGAGCAGAGGGTGCCAGGAAGCCACGTGCATCATCTGCTGGGCCCTGTGCTGCAAAAGTCAGGCCGGACAAGTGGGGGGCGTAGAGCACAGCATGGCAACTCCCCCGGTGGGGTTGGGGACCCTCACCCTGCACAGGGACTAAACTTGCCCTCCTTGTGAAGGCACAAGGAGGGCACGTTCAGAGACCAGGTGTCGGAGCACATTTGGTACCTCTGGGGACCAGACCCGAGTCAGTCCGTTCTTTCCACGTGCTGGGTTCTGTTCTAGGCACTGAGGACACACGGGAACAAAAGAAACCCTGTCCTGCTGTGACGCCAGATAGAACATGTAATGCCAGTCAGCAGTGATGCCGTAGGAAAAGCAGTTGGATGAGGGGACGGGGGGGAGGGCGAGTGGGGAGCGTGGACCTATCCTGGGTCAGGTGGTCCAGGGGGCTCTCTGATGAGATGGCACTGACCTTGGCCTAAGCTCCCAGCTCAGACCCAGCCTCGTCCCCAGGAAGCGAGGACATGGTGAGTGAGCAACTCGAAAGGTCCCTCGCCCCGCCCCCCGGGGGGGGGGGCTGCTGGGGCGCGGGGGGCAGGCACACCGCGGGGCCTCCCTGAGCAGCGGCCCATTATTGCCAGGGTTTGGAGGAAGGAAGGCATCGGGGATTTTCAACGCTTGAAACAACCGGAAGGAGGCTATCATCTGGGAAGCCCGCTGGCACTTTGGGCGGCCAGGTGCTTTCACACGCGGGACTGACCCTTCACGACGTGCAGCGGAGCTGGAAAGCGGTGGAACAGGTGGACCCCAGGCCTGCCACACTCCCGGCCGGTGCCCATCTGCTCCCCCGCCAGCTCCTGCAGGGAGCACTTGGGGACAGAGGGATACAGGGCGCTGTCCCCGGTCCCAGACAGGATCGTGAGCTGGAAGGAAAGGGGCTGATCCTGGGGAGAGCTGCCAAGAGTCAAAATTCCCTCAGGATGGAGGGAAAGTGAGCCTGCGTCTGGGATCACTGGACAAACCCAAAATTTGGGGCTCAGCTCCGAAGGGGCTGGAAGGTTCTGGAGGGTTTCACCTATGCTCAGCTGACTTGAAAAGGTAGAGGGCCAGCCCTGGGCACCCCGTGGGCGGCAGGTGCTGGGCCCTCCTGACTCTGCACGAAGGATTTACTCTGGCTGCAGTGACAACCCCAGCAAGCTGTGGTCCAGCACAACAAACCGCCTGGAAACGGCTCTCGACCAAGAACATAGGGCGATTTAGAGGATCACTATCCCAGCTCCCTCCTCACTGGGCTGCCTAACTCCAACGCGTGCTTTACGTGGCTCTCTGGTCCCGTGGCTCAGCAGTCCGCAGCAGTAACGGGCCTCGTAACACTTCCTGCCTCCCACCCCACGCCAGCACGCCTGGATCTCCTCCCAAATAGACACATGCAAGCAAAGCCTTATCTCAGGGTCAGCTTCTGGAAGGTCCTGCGCATAAACTGCATTTGTGCCATTTCTAGAGGAAGAGGGGGGCGGACAGGGAGAGAGGAGTGTGGTGGGACCGGCAGGGCCACCAGGGGATTTCCCTGGGCAGGGACCTGTGACAAGAGGAGCCAGGTAACTATCAGTCCCAGGTGAAGGGAACCGCCCAAGCGTGAATCTGGAGCACCAATTAAGGTTACGAGGTGGTCCAGAGGGACACGAAGCCAGAGGGAGACCTGGCCAGGGAGTCCATCCCTGCTGTGAGCTGTCCATGTGCCGTCTTTCCGGCAGGATCAACAATCTGGAGAGCTGATAGGGATAGGACCAGCCCCAGCTCCCCACCGAATTCAGGCATCTTCAGCCCCACTATGGAGGAAGGAAGGAAACTGGGGGGCGCCTGGAGGGCTCAGTCGGTTAAGCATCCGACTTTGGCTCAGGTCATGATCTCACGGTTCGTGGGTTCGAGCCCCAAATCAGGCTCTGTGCTGACAGCTTGGAGCCTGGAGCCTCCTTCAGATTCTGTGTCTCCCTCCCCAGCTTGTGCTCACTCTCTCTCTCTCGCTCTCTCAAAATAAATAAATAAGCATTGGAAAAAAAAAAAAAAAAAAAGGAAGGAAACTGAGCTGGGTCGACTCCTAGGGGCTCTGACCCACGTGCGTTGGGGTTCCAAATACCAAACTTGGGGAACTTGCCAGACTCTCCACCCAGACGTTGGAGGCTGGGCTATTTACCCTGAACGAGCCCACTCACGTGCTCACCGCTCCCCCGTTTTCAACTGTGAATAACCAGAGATACCCTCAAGAAATGATCAACGACACGCAAATACCATGGTGCCGTAGAGAGACGGCCAAAGCACCAGCTTGTGCAAAAGAGTAGCGGCATCCATTAGCACTTAGCAATGTGCAGAAAGAAAAGACACATGAAGTATGGATGCTAAACTAATAGCTGCCCAAGGAGGGGGCAATGCAGCTTTCCCTGCACGGTTCTATAGCATTTATTTTACAATGCACACATGCAACCAGAAAAACACATGCCTGGACACACACACACCCCCTTCTGATCCACAGTGGTCCTGAAAACCTTCAAATCTTCACACTTGACCAGTGCTGAGCGGGGTGCTTTGAAAGAAGCCTTGGATCGGCAGCCCAAGGCCAGGCCTCAGGTTCCCACTCGGTCAAACCAAAGAAGAGAAGCCTTTCCGATAGAAATGGACCAGGGTAGGGGTGCCTGGCTCCGTTGGTTAAGCATCCGACTTCAGCTCAGGTCATGATCTCGCGGTCCGTGAGTTCGAGCCCCGCGTCGGGCTCTGTGCTGACAGCTCAGAGCCTGGAGCCTGTTTCGGATTCTGTGTCTCCCTCTCTCTGACCCTCCCCACTCACGCTCTGTCTCTCTCTCAAAAATAAATAAACGTTAAAAAAAAAAACAAAAAAAAAAGAAAGAAAGAAATGGACCACAGCCATACGGGTCCACGGCCGCCCAGCCCCCCTGGTGTCCAGACCTGAGACAGGCACCCACGGTCTTCTCTAACAGCGCTGTGAACACAGCCAGGTGCCGTGCGACCTTAGCGGCCGGGCCACTCTGTCCGCTCATCCTGAGCCTCCACACAGTTTCTCCAAGACTGCTACCAAGTCCGGTCCTACCCGACCCATCGAGAATATTCTTTCTTCACTCCCAAGGTATTAAAAGCACATCATAACCGATGGAGGGAATTCTGAAAAAGATAACTCGCTTAACCTAACAAAGCTACCGGTCTCGCCGATCCTCTGCTTTGTTTATTGAACCAGTGATTATGTCTTCAACGGTTGCAAACGGCAGCCCTGTGCCCTCACATGCTCCCCGCCTTGTTGCCTATTTTTGGTGGCTGCTGACAGCCCATCAGGAGGATGCCATCAACAGCTCCCCGGACAGGTGGGCTGGCTCTTTCCAGGTTTTCGCCGCTACCAGTAACATGGCCACGAACGTCTCTGTGCAGAAAATGGTGTCCGTATTTCAGATGATTTCCTAGGACTGGACCCCTGGAACTACCAGCATCACTCACGTTGATGGCTCCTGCAGCTGACAAATTTCTTTAAAAAGCAACTCGGGGATGCGCATTCTTCCCAGGACTAGGAGCTCCCACTTCCCAGTACGCTCCACGGAGGTTCTGCCCAACTAAGGGGTGCAAAAGAGATGCCCCTTAGTCCGAGCCCTCGTCTCTCGGAGGCCACACACGTCTGTTTTGCTGGCTGTCGCTTTCTTTTTTTGTACAATCATCCGTTCACGTTGTGGTGGACACTGGGACGTCCCGCTCCGGTCCCCTTCGAGGAAATGCTTGTTGGCCCAGCAGCAGGGAATGTGGGCAGCTGGGGGCAGGTGCCTGTGAGGGGCGGCTCCCATCCCACGACCGGTTGAGGATGTCCCAGCCCAACTCGGAACAACCCCAGGGGGCCATTCTGGTTCTAGAGTTTCCCATGGTGCTGGCAGATGCCGTTGCTGGGGCTCCATCACGGCTCTAACTCCCCAGCGGCAACCTCCCCAAACTTCCATCCCCTGTCTTACATAGATGCATCTAATGACCCCCCCGCACACATTAAACTCCATCCCAGGGTCTGTCCCCCGGGGAACCCTGCCCATGACATGGTCCTCAGGTTGCAAATGTTTCCTGTGGATTCCAGCCCAGTGTTCTGGCCTCTGACAGCCATGGGGAACATCACTCCTCGGTGCACTGTCCATTCTTTCTGGAAACTGCATCGCGTTGCTGCCTGCACCACCTTTACCCAACTGATAAAAACAAGAAGGAGGACCGAGCCCAGCAGGACACCGTGGGAAAGCTCCCCCAGGAGGAGGCTGGAGTCCCCGTGCAGCCCTGCGTCCCCGGCTGGCCCACAGTCAAACCCAGATCCCGAGCCGACTCAGTCCCAAAGAATGAGCCCACGCTGGCTGGCTCCCTTCTAATGGTCCAGTCATCTGTGCGGAAATCTGTTTCCGAACCGAGCCTGGGACAGGTGCACCTGTTTGCAGTTTGGACAAACCCTCCTCTGGAGTCTGTTCCCCACGGCCGGCTCATCCTCTGTCCCCCCATGACTTCTCAGGCGCTGTGGACAGTGGATCTTACGTATTATCCGCCTGGGATCCAATTCCTCGGAAGCTGGAGACCTCCACTCCATCACAGCGGCTCTGTAGACCCTCTCCCCTCACTGAGTGGGACTCCCAGGTCCTGCTCAGCTTTCCTGTTTCCAGGCCATTCTCCCTAACAGAGAAGATGGACGCGGACACGGAGCAGAGACGCTCTGCTTCCGTTCGGTCACCAATTAACACGGCACCATCCTCCTGGGCCAGCAGGAAACCTCCTGTATTTCTCCAGTCATGAATCTGTTTTTGGTTGGGGAAAAAATTTTCAAGTGCAGAAAAGCACACAGAATGTCGTAACAAACACCCATGTATCCACCAGCTGGAAAGGATATATGTTGGCATTTGTCATATTTGCACCTAATTTTTTTTACATGTTTATTTTTGAGAGAGAGAGAGAGAGAGAGAGAGACAGACAGACAGACAGACAGACAAAGAGAGAGAGAGAGAGGGATTGCACCAAGGAGGGACAGAGAGAGAGGGAGACACAGAATCCAAAGCAGGCTCCAGGCTCTGAGGTGTCAGCACAGAGCCCGACGAGGGGCTCGAACCCATGAACCGTGAGATCATGACCTGAGCCGAAGACGGACACTTAACCGACTGAGCCACCCAGGCACCCCTGCCCTAAGTTTTTAAATAAAACATTAAACCACACCGTTTTTATGTTTCTAAACTTACATAAATTCTGTATCTCCCCTACCCTTCTGCACTTGCTTTCCACACTGAACCTTACATTTTTGAGA